>NW_007732883.1:46532-122633 GCF_000696425.1 Galeopterus variegatus | reverse complement strand
ATAATAATCATATACAGTGTATATTGACAAAATAAAAATTTAACGAAAAAAAAAGAAAAAAAACAACAGCAATGAAGTACATGCACACGCAGACACAGACACACACAGATACACACATACATGCACACACAGAGACACATACACATGCACAAATACATACATACATACACATCCCTATACACATAAACACACACACATATGTACACACACAAATACATACAGATACAGACATGCACACACCTAAACACAAACACAAACACACGAACAAATACACACAGACACACAGAACCATGACCAAAACATTAGGCCTTATCATAATAAAATAGCAGAACATATTCAAAGAGGTTAGGTATAAACATGCTTAAATACAAAAAAAGAATGACACAAGTTACAGGGGACTTCATGTCAGAATCAATGCAAACAAAAATGCAGAGGTTTGAAATACTTAAAGTGTTGGAAGCTGCACCCACCATGCCCCAGGATTCTATATTCAGCTAAATGATCCTGCAAAAGTGAAGGAGACAAGCATCTCCTCATATGTTCCCTCCCTCCAAGAAGGAATGACTATTTGATATATGTTGAATAGCATGGAAATTATAGTCAATAATAATAGATTGTAAATTTCAAAATAGTGAAAAGAGTAAATTTAAAACATCTCACCACAAAAATGGTACAGTGAGGTGATGCATGTGTTGATCAGTTTGACCTGATTTTTCCACATTATACACATTTATCAAAACATCACATTCCCCATAAATGAATACAATTATGATTTATCAATTAAGATAACATTAATGAAAAAGTGAAGGAGAAATAGCCTCTCTCAGACCACACAGTGGTGAAGGATCAGGGCGTCCCTCAGAATCATGAACGAGGTGAGCATGGCGGCCAGCATAGCTTCTGCTCAACACCTTCAATGTGACAAGTGGAATAAACAAGCAGCAACCATGAGGACACACACAGTCCTTGATCTTCAGGTGTGACACGAGGTGGTCTGGTCTCGGGACTCTCACATAAGGAGCTTGGACGTCATCACTCCCATCCAGACAACAAGAAAAACTCTGAACAAACCAAAAAACAGTCACTCTTCTTATATCTGTAAAAGAAGTGAAGTCACAGGGTGATCTGCTGTCCCCAAAGTTGAAGATGCCGTCAGGAAGGTACAGAGGGTCACAGCTTGTCTGATCAGACCCTCATGAGCAGAAATATCCGTGGGATCCAGGATGGGGTAGAAAAACATGAACTGTATTGGAGAATTGCTGAAGACTCAGTGGGCAAATCTAAGTGGTGGGTGCACCCCAGGGAGATGGCCCTAGGGATCCCCAAAACTTTTAAACTCTACCTCAGGGGCCCAACTAGGTTGTCAAAGAAAATATAGAAGAATCCTCATGCTCCTAGCAGAGAAATAGGTAAAGGAGCCATTCTGAAACACACCACGATCTCTTTTCACCACCAGCAGCACGATGTTATTTATAACAAGGCTTGACCTCAAGAGAAATTAATTTAGCTGATTCTAATAGGCTGGGACTCATACAGAGCACAATTGACCTGAGAGAAGAGAAACAGCCAATCCCATCCCCCAGCACTGAGAGCCTTCTAGTCTACACTAAGGGAGGAATAAAGGAGAAGCACCTGTGAAGGTCACACCCAGGACATGGCTCACCAAAGGACAGAAGTCATCATAGGACTGTGCACTGCTTCCTACCCCACACCTTACCCACATCCACAGGGCTTCTGTGTAGTAACAGAAAAACTATAACACCAAATGCACCTTAGACAGTACTTATTTAGTCTCTGTGAAAACCTGGTCCACAGAGAAGACAAAAAGAAAGACATCAAGGGACATTTCATACAGTCTATAGCACATCTTATCCTATTTACAGTGTGCTTTCCAGCCTGCCCGTGTTTCCACCATGAATCATGCTGTTATGTCACCTCCTATGTACTTGACATGTCCTCATTTCCTGAAATATATGGAAGCCGTAGGTTCCCTGCTCTGCACCACGTGACGTCTCTGCCTTCACAGCTCATCCTCATCACTGAGCCTCGGATCTGCACCTGCACTGTGATGGGAACTGAGCAGGGCTCTGTACCTGTGGAGCTGAGCGTCTGTGGACATATCAAGTGAGAATTTACACAATAGAAGACAGATGGTGACACTAGGGTGAGTGTGTGGGGGATGCATGGGGGACAGCAGAGTGGGGAGTGGGCAGGTCTCAGGACTCTGTCCATCTGGTTCTCATTATCCACATGGATTATCTTCTCCCCATGGAAGCTGAGAGACAAGTCTTAGAACACAGTTCCCAAGGGTACATTGAGACACATGACCCAAAATTCAGCCCAGCAGGGTTCTGATTGATTATCTCTGTGCTTATCACCCTGAATCCTGCACATGGAAGTGTCAGAGCTGTGTCGGCACTCAGGCAGCTGCTTCTCCAACCAGGACACTGAGGGAAGGAGAGAGAGTGGGACAAGTCCTGAACATCAGTGTCCATGTTGTGGATGAGGATCTAGAGGCTAAAATTCCTCAGTGAGTACAGAGACGCCATGGGCAGAGGTCCTTTTATGATGATCATAACCATGTGGGGACATGTGTGCTTGACTGCGGTGAAGGCCCAATAAGGGACAGTGTTCACCTAGACTGAGATAACCTCTAGAGAAAATTATTATTGATAAAAGAAAGATAAGAATCCTTACAATGATTTGTTTGTCAGGAAAGAGAACAGGTCATGTTAACACCTAACAAAAGAAAGCTCCCAGTGAATGGAAACATCTTATCTACAAATGAGAGAAGTAACTTCACTCTGTGTTGCCTGCAGTGAGAACATGGGAATTAGAGTCACAAAGAACAAAGCAGGACATGGCCCTGAGGGACATCTGAGAGTCAGCAGAGCAGAGGCAACCTCAGATCCCAAGAGGAACTCCCCATCCCCTCTCTGCACCTGCTCCATGGGGCACAGGAGCTGGGTGGGCATTGAGTGCCCCCTGCAGCCCAGTCCCCTCCTTCATCCTGCAGGGAGGTTTGTGTCTGGGCTCACGCTGACTTCATGTCACTGTGTCTCTCGCACAGTAATACACGCCTGTGTCCTCGTCGGTCACGGAGCTCAGCTGCAGGGAGAACTGGTTCTTGGACGTGTCTCTGGTGATGGAAGTGCGGCTCTTGAGCGACGGGTTATAACCTGTGCTTCCACTATAACTAATGTATCCCATCCACTCAAGGCTCTTCCCCGTGGGCTGGCGGATCCAGCTCCAGTAGTAACCACTGGTTGTGATGGAGTCACCAGAGACGGTGCAGGTGAGGGAGAGGGTCTGCGAGGGTTTCACCAGTCCTGGGCCTGACTCCTGCAGCTGCACCTCAGACAGGACACCTGGAGACAAGGAGAATCAGAACCTGTCAGTCACATGCAGTCACAACCATACCATAGACCCATGTCTGACATCTGAGACGCTCACCTTGGGGAACTGTCACCAGGCAAAGGAGTAGACCCTACAGTCTCATCTTCTGTTAGATCTCAACTCTGCCTTCCCCAGAGACCTGAGCCCTGTCTGAGGACAGACATGTGAGCTTCCACCACCCATGAGTCTACATTTACCCTGGAGCTTGAAGGAAAATTTGCATGTGGGGGAGCTCTGTCCTTATAAGTGCTGAGGAACTGAGGTGAGATTATCTGTTTTGTTTTGTTTTTTAAAATTAACTATGAGGTTTTTTTTTTTTTTTCTTTAAAATTATTTGACATGTAATTGTGAGATGGTTGAGAACTTGCTGAGTTTCAAACATGGAAAAATGTGAGCCTAGCTGTCTGAGGCCAGATCTAAGTTTCTTTAACCCCTGTCTTCTCTTGTGCCCTCTTGGACCCAGCCCAACCCTCTCTCATAAACACAGGCTCTGGGTTTTGCTTCCACAGTGTTGATCCCAGCACAACCCCTGCTTTCTTTCCCTGCACCCTCTCCTGTGATGCGGTTCTCATCACCCCTGAGAGCTCGTTCCATTGTTCCACTGTTGCTGTTCCATGAGTTCCACTCCTACATCGTGCTGTCCATCCTGCCATAGAAGACACAGCCCTTCAGAATCCACAGAGACCCTGCAAAAGATGATGCCGTGTGCATTACTCTGGAGAATGGAAAATGATTCTCAATGTTTCGGAAAGAGATCAAGACTCTTGTAAATTCCGGCTTCTCTCAGATGATCCTGTTCATCTAAAGTGTAAAAATGTTCAACCTAAAATCAGTTTTCATTCACATTTTATGGATGTTAATCTTTCATTTAATCATCCAATCTCATCAGATATTCCAGCTGTAAATACACACACACACACACACACACACACACACACACACACACACACACACACACACAAGTGTAAAAATGTTCAACCTAAAATCAGTTTTCATTCACATTTTATGGATGTTAATCTTTCATTTAATCATCCAATCTCATCAGATATTCCAGCTGTAAATATATGTATTGTATTTCTCTCTATACATATAAATACAATCAATTGCAATGGTTAACATGAAAGCAGTAATAACATCCCTAATATAAAAATTTTAAAAACATATTTCCCTGTGAGGTCTGTGTGTTGGGGCCCATGACAGCTGCTCCATGACTGTGGGCACCACCCTCTGCACCACTGCCCACCACAGAGAAAGAGGCCAGGGGCTGGGGTGGATGCTGTGCTGTGTCTGCCCCTGTGAGCCCCCTCTCAGTCCCAAGAGCAGCTCCATGTCATGGAGGGACAGCCCGTCAAGGGTCCTGAATGAATTTCAAGACAGGAGCTGCTTTTGGATAATTAGGGGCTGATTCTTCAGTTCCTGTTAACTCATACATTTTGTTGGAGTTTTCCAAAATGTTAAAAGACCTGGTAAAAGGCAAAGAAAAACAAATGCTCTGAAATAACGAATCAAGTATCAGAACCAGACTAAGATATGACACAGATTTTCTAATTGTCAGGGAGTAGATTTAAAGTAACCATGTTTAGTTTGCAATTATGTTTCAGTTTTTTTCCAACCCTTCAACCGACACTGAAGAGTTCTTGTAGCCCATGTCTATTTTCCCAGAAGAACTTGTCAGGATGCTCTGCCTAGTGGAGCAAACAGCACAGCATCTCAGTGGAATAAGGTACAAGAACAAAGATCTACATCTTGCTTGTTTCTATTCTAACATGCTCCGGATGGAAGTTGCGGTGAGAAGAGTTATCTCATTCATAAATTCACTCTACCCAGAATCCCACTGGTTTTAAACCCAGAGTCTACAACCTGTGGACTGATGTATAACAGTAAACAGAAGGAGATGGAAACAGATTTCAGGTGTAATATTTTTTAATTGTTGCAAAGACACTCAAAATGAGATCTCCCTACTAACCATTTTAAGTGCACAATACGGTATTGTTAAGTACGGGCACAGTGTTGTATAGCAGATTCTAGAACTTATTCATCTTGTGTAGCCAAAACTTTGTACCTGTTGAAATTAAGTAGCCAGGCTGTGAGTGTATATGTTATAACTGTGTATATTTCCATTGGCGTAATTAATCATATGGCCCTGACTTACATCAAAAGATGAACACGTGTGTTATCTGTGATCTCAGGATGAAGGGGAAAAATAAGGTTTTGATTGGACTGGAGTCTAATACACTAAACAGGTGTCATCTCTATCTCTCTCTGTCTGTCTTTCTCTAGCTTTATCTCTTTCCACACATGTACACAACACACACACACACACACACACACACACACACACACACACACACACACTTGCCATTGGTCTTTTTTTTATATCTACCTGCAATGATGCTTTTGATTGATGCTGAGCAGTTTGTTGTAACACACAAAAAAACATTCATCTTCACAGTCCTGTTTTGAACTGTCACAGTGTATAGGAAGAATCCCTCAAGATACAAAGTGAGCAGGAGGACACGATGCGTCCTGGAGAGTTAATTGCACACTGTTTCTTTGTATCACAATTGTCCTGCTAGCCTCATACGCATCCTGGATATTAACTTGTAATAGGAGTGTTTGTGTTTTCCAGGTGGATCTGGTGTTAAAAAAATAAAAATAAAATAGGTGACCTAAGCTTGGGAGGTTGGTGGCAGTGGTGGCATGGATTTTCTGGGGCTGACTTGCTGTGCTGACTCTCAGGCTTGTGGTGTGCACATGCTCACTGTGGGTCAGTCATGTCAGGGGCTGGCTCATTGTAGATGGGGTTGATGGCCTGATTTTCAGACTGGGTATGGATGTGTGACATGCCAGGTATTTGGGGACTAGATCACCAGTGCCTGAATGTGGTGGACCAGCCTGGGACACGTAAGTCTAGCTGTTTCTTACTCAGATGCATGTGTGTGCAGTTGTTCAAAGACTCAGGGGAGGATCTACCAGGGCATGGCAGCTTGATTATTTCTCTGGATCTGGGATGTGGACACTGTGTTAGTCTGTTTCTGTTGCTTATAACAACACACGTGGAAGTGGGTGATTTGTAACAAAATAAAATTTATTGCTTACAGCTTTGCAGGCTGGAAAATTCAAAGTACAGAGAAAACATCTGGTGAATGCCTTCCTTGGTGGTCTTTGGAACACATCTGGTGAATGCCTTCCTTGGTGGTTTTTCAGCAACAGGGACCTCATGTGGCAGAAAATGGCAAAACAGAGACAGACAGACAGAGAGACTCTCACGTGCTCTCCTTTTAAAGCCCTGAGAACCACGTCCCTGACAACCATTCACTATGGCATGGTCCTACCATTTAACCACCTCTTCAAGGCTCCACATTTCAGTTTCCATGATAGGATTTCCCACCCTCAACAGTTACAGTGGGATTTAAGCTTCTAGTATATGAACTTTGTGGGACACAGTTCCATCAATCCACAGTATTGTACCCCCAAAGTTCATGTTCTTCCCACAAGCAAATATATTCATTCCACCCCCCAAATCTTAACTTGTATCGACTCAAAAGCCCAAGGTTCAAAGTCCCATCTATGAAATCAGAACAAGTCATCTACTGACGACGTACAATGGTGGGACAAGCATAGGATCCATTTTCCTATTTCAGTAGGGAGAAATCACCCAAAAGAAAGGGGCGACAGGTCCAAAACAAGTTTAAAAAACCCAGCAGGGCAGGTATTAAATCTCAAAGCTGAAATTCATGTACCTTGACTCCACGTCAGCGTCCTCTCTATGCTGGTGCAGTGGTTGGGTCCCCAAGTCCTCAGACATCTCTGCTTCTATGGATTTCCTCGTCTGAGGCCATGTTTCAGCTCTCTAGGCTGGCATTGCACACTGGTAGCCACATAAGTTGGGGTCTCCATGGCTAACCCATTCTCATGGCTCCACGAGGCATGATGTTGATGGGTTTCTCTGCTGAAACTCCAACCTTATGTTTCTGCTTGGTGTTGTGTCAGGTTAGGGCTCAAACCCTTCAAACCCATTTTTGAGACGTGGTCACAGACCCATCACTTACCAGGCTGTGTCACAGACCCCTCCTGTGTCAGTTTGGGTGACAGACCCTTCATGTGCATGTCATGAGCTAGGTAAATGGGAAAGATCCCAGGAGTTATTGGCAGATTTGACACATTCATTCCAATGTGAGCTCAGTCCTCAGCTTCCTCAGCAGCAGCAGCAACTGCTTACAGCAACAGTAGCAGCCTCCCTATGGCTACCCTGGGGGCACGTCCGGGGCAGAGGGCCCTGCACATCACAGCTACTCATCCTTTATACTTAAGTCTGATAACCCAGGAACACCTGGGTGCAAGTCAGATAAGCCAGGAACACCTGGGCACACATGCACAGTTATATTTACATCAAATTCACTGCAAGATTCTGAACATCTGAGGAGCGCTGACCATTTTCCTTCAATTGTGCAGTTTTGTGAAGCAGGCTGGTCGGCAGAGCTTGTGTCTAACCATAGAGCATGTTTACTCTGATGGCAGCTGCTCAGTTTTCAATTTTTCTTTGAAGTTTGCCAGTAGCAGTTGAATTTTGGAGTTTCTCTGTGTGCTACCTAGATCCTAGATGTGTGTGTGCTGAATAGACTATTCCTTCTTCAGCCAAGGCTCCAAGGACCTTTTTGCCTGTTTTGCAATTCTGCTTCTCAGCACCTCCATCAAGAGGTGGGGTCTATGTCTCTGCCCCTAATTGGAGCTGAGCCCTGGGACTGGCTTCCACCAAGTGCAGAGGCACGAAAAGTGCTGGACCTGCAAGTTTCAGCCACTGATGCCAGGGACACCACAGACACCACCATGGACATGATCCTTGGGATGTGCTGAGGACAGCACAAGGCAGTGTTACCCCCATGACCAGTCTGTAGTACCTGGATTTCCACTTACTTATGAAATGTCTCTAGTTCTCCATGAAATGACTTTTTAAAATAGTAATGAAGAAAACACTGCTAAGCCCAAGCTATGTGTTGTGTCATCTGTGTTCAGTCCTGATCACCTTATTGGAGCATCAGGGAATCTGGGACTGGGGATCCTCTCCCAGATCTTCAGGGTCATGGCAGGAATGGTTTTCATGCACAGAGGGAGGCCCTTTTTTCATGTTCTCCTCCTACATACTAAGCTCTGGAGTAAGAGCCTATGGGGATGGCAGTTTCCAGAGCAGATATGAGTGTCCCAGGGGAGTATAATGGCAATGACAGCATTTGAGAAAATATTATTTTTTATTGTTTGATTTTAATATTAATATTTATATACGATTTTTTTTTCATTTTTTACATAAGTGCAAAATACATTTCATGTAGGTGTCAGGTTTACCTCATTTTTATAGCTGTAAAACTGAACACAGGAGGACAGTGGAGCTGTGCAGCGTGTCCATGAGTTCTTATGTGGAAGAATGAGCCCACTGTCTGGTCTGTGCTTCTCACCCCAGGACCTAATGACCTTACAGAACCTACTCCGGGGCTGACTTAATCATACCTAGTAAGGTTTGCTGAACTCACTTCCAGTAATTGGAAGATGCTGTGATTTAACAACATTCTAGTGTTTGTTTATAATATAGAGAGCCAATATTCATGGACATGTTTTTTCAGGAGTCTCTGAAAGTTCATATGGCTTCATCTTTATCTGTAACTCTTCTTCTCTATAAATATAAGTATTTTTTTCATTTGTAACAAATGTATTGAGGTATAACTGATGTGAAATAAACTACACATATTTAACATTTGTATTTGATAAGTATTGGCTTATGTGAGCTCCTGTGCAACCATCACAACACAAAATATTGAACACTCCTTGCATCTCAGAATGTGTCCTACTGATTTTCTGTAACCCACCCTCCCCATTTGTGTGTCCTCACACCCTACACCAGACAACTCCTGATCTTCCTGCAACTTCACATTAGTTTTCCTCTTGTAAAATTTATAGGAATAAAATCATACACTGCAAAAGTTTTAGATAATTTTTATTCACAAATAAGATTGTACATAGTTATCAGGTAGAATGTGATCTCTCCGTATTCACCTACATTGTAAAATGATCAAATAGTGATAATTAAAATTATTATCATGGGTTGGCCCCATGGCTCACTTGGGAGAGTGGGGCACTGGTAGTGCTGGGGCTGTAGGTTCGGATCCTATATAGGGATAGCTGGTGCGCTCACTGGCTGAGCGTGGTGCAGACCACACCATGCCAAGGGTTGTGATCCCCTTACAGGCCAAATTTTTTTTAAAAAACCATATATATATATATATATATATATATGTATGTATAGTTACCTTAATCTTTGATCATTTCCTTGTTGTCATAACATTCAGTATCCCCTGTTCTGCTTGAATATGCAATGCATTACTGTTATCAAGTTATCCTGCTGGGCAGTACAGAACCAGGACTACTTCCTCCTCTCTAAGTGTAACATTGCACCTGCTGACCAGCCTCTCTCATCTCCCCTGCTCCTAATTCTCCCAGTAGGTAGTAGCCACTATTCTCTCAAAATCTGTGATATGTATGTATGTTTGGATTCTGCATATGGGTGACTTATGTGGTATTTGTAATTCTGAAACTGAATTATTTCACTTAACCTGATATCTCCTATTCTTATACATGTTGTTCAAATGGCAGATTTCATCATTTTCATGAATGAACAGTATTCCAGGAGGCAGAAAAAACATATCACGATAGAAAACTGTCTGCAACTGACCGTGGGTCTGGGCCCTGTACTCAGTGGGTTCTGGGTCTCCTGCAGCCAGGCTCACTACTGCCCACCTGCAGGGATGTTCGTGTCTGGGCTCACAGTGACTTTGCCTCACTTTGCTCACACAGTAATTCCCGGTTGTGTCCTCAGTGGTCACAAGCTCAGGTGCTGGCACAACAGGTTCTTGGACATGTCTCTGGAGATGGCGACTTGACTCTTGAGGGACGAGCTGTAGTAAGTGCTCCCATCCCTACAGATCTGTCCAATCCACTCCAGCTCCTTTCCCTCTGACTGGCAGATCCAGCTGCAATGATAACCACTGCTGATGGAGTAAGCAGAGACGGCACAGGTGAGGGAGAGGGTCTGCGAGGGCTTCACCAGTCCTGCTCCTGACTCCTGTAGTTGCACCTGAGACAGAACACCTGGAAACAAAAGGAACCACAGTGAATCATGTGCTCAGATCGGCTTCCCATACCTTATTGTCAGAATCCTTAAGACTCTCATATCTGGGACCCACCATCAGAACAATAAAGGAGAACAACTGGGGCTTCATGTTCCTACGGATGAGATCCATGATTCTGGGAAATTATTTCTTAGACTGAGGAGTAGCATGAGTTTAAGTAAATGCTGCTGTGGTTTCATCTGGCTGCCAAAGTGACAATTTGCATGTGTGAGGTGCCTTTGTATGTAAATGTGATAGGAATAAGGAGGCTCCTGTCTTTCGGGCTCACCCTAGTAGGAGGATGCTGGCTGTGCCCTCAGAGAACTCAGGTCTCCCCTCCCCAAGCTCAAGGTCCTTTCCTTCCAGGCCATGGAATCTGGTGTGGGAGCTGGTCAGTGATCTGTGTGTTGCCAATGATCAAAGATGCCTTTGTGAGTAGAATCAATAACTCATTACTCATTATATATAGGTACTTAAAAATCTTCATGGAAAAATTTTCCATATCTTTAGAATCTATTTTCCATTTGTACTTTAAATTTCTTCATAAATATCTAAGTGTCCAAATGTCACAGACACGTTTAAGCATGCTAGGACAGCAGCTAAATGTAATAAACACATTAAATTCAGACAAATCTGGGTCCAATCCAACCTTAAATGTAGTTCAGAACAGCTTATTTAACTTGAGTGAACATTTCTTCATCTGAATTAGCTTTACTACGGAGCATATTAAAGTTTTGCTATGAAGTTGGATCTTTTAATGCCCAACTTTCATTGGTTGATATAGAAATGAGACAGACCTATTTGCTTACATGATAATCATTCCTGCCATTGTCAAAATGCCCATCAGCCTCCTCATTCTGTTTCTTTCCTCTACACACTTGAGTGTCTGCAAGAACACCCTGGAGCTCAGGGCTCTCCTTGAGGGACAACTTAGAATATAAGCTCCACTCAGTGCTATCTACAGACACAGCTAATGGAAGGGCCTCAGATCACTGATATGCTGGTACAGTCACCTGGTTTTTGTACTGAATAACATATCCTAGACTATCCATTTCTTGTCACTACCAAGAATTTCGAATTCAGGGAACATGATCTTTAGGATTTTGGTGCTGCTTTGACTCCCATGGATTTGTCACCCATTTTGCCTGGGTGGTCGAGCCACCAAAGATTACTGAAAGCCCATCTATTCTTAGCAGTGAGAAGCCCCAAAAGAGGGTTAATCTCCTGGAACCCTCAAGAGAGGCAATCCTTCCATTTGTGAAATTAACCACGAGTTGGGGTTCTATTCCTGCATTTATTCTTCAGACCAGGAAGTTACAGGAAGAGAACACAGGTGGGGTTTTTGCTAAGTACCATTTAACAAGTCTAACAATGGAAGCTGGTAACATTAAGTGGATCCACTAACAAAAGCTTGATTTTAGTAAACATTCTCTTCTTACAGCAATTTCCCGGTATCTTTACATATCAATCAGTAACCTGTCTTTCTTTAGCCAGCAACCTTGCTGTGTTACAATTCTTTTTCTTACAATAGAGACTATATAGCCTGGGGAAAATGTCCTGTCCTTTGCAAGGTCAATATTTGAAACAGCAAGGCTTTGGAAAATCAGGCCCTGTGAAGTACATTTCCTTTATGCCTACTCTACATCTCCCCCCATTTTATTTATGTAAGAGGAAAAGCAAAAGATATAGATCAGGTTTGCTTAGTTAAGACAAAAGCATTTAAAGAAAAGTTGGTATAATTTAGCATGGCAAGTCCTTTTAATTTACTTCAGGTGAGGATGGATGATGTCATCATCTCAGGTTGGCTGCAGCAGCATCATTCGAGGTGCTGTGAATTGGGTGTAATTACCAATTGTTGAAACTCTGGAAGGGGATTTTGCTCCATGTAATAGTTGATTCTGAGTCCAGAGAGCTTGTTAATGTTAAACTGTCCAAGACATTTTTGCTTTCAGAGTGTCTAGTCTTTTGTAAAATTTTTGATCAATTACAAGTTTTTTGTTTAAGAACAGGATGTCTCAACCAAGTTACAAACACCCTCTTTGAGGCCAGGAAAATTTAGAGAACTGCTTTTATAGAGAAGTCCTTTCCCCCTTTATGATCAAGGCATTCCTCATAAAAGCATTGATGATCAATATCTTGATTGAAAAAGTTTTACCCTTTTTGTTTTCTTTTGTTTTTGAATAAGTCCCATACCACTGGGAAGGACCTTTCCCAGGTGATCTGTCTCACATCATGGGGAAGGATGAACAGTAGGCAGGATGAAGCAGCAATTAGGCCAAATTAAGGGAACCTGAAAAAGTGGTCAGCAATCTAGAAGTGAGATGTGCTATCATATATCCAAAGTTTTAAATTATATCCTGTTATAAAGATAGAGAGATAATTTTCATTGAATTTATAAAAATAGCCACATTGCCATAATAATCATAAGAATATTTAAAGTTATTAAGTTGGGGGAGATCAAATAGGGAGAAAACAAATACTTTTATCTCTGTTTTAAATGACATTATACTAAATTGTTGTTAGTTATAGATAGCTTAAGAGACAGAGAGGGTTTTATTACATTTGGAAAACAAAACATTTAGAAAACCAGCAGTGTTTCAAATAAGGAAATTGTAAAAACCCGTAATTCTTTTTAAATACTTCACTAGTTAACTTTTGTTGTTCGGACCATTGTGAACAATTTCACAAACCCATCAGTTTCTTCATTAGAATTTTGGATATTTAGTTTAAAGGTATGAACTCAAAGTGTGTCAGGAAACTGTACCGATCAGAGTTTTTTCATGAAATATTTGAAAACATAACATTTTAAAATTATAATAAAACCAAGATTAGGAGTGGTGGCATTTATATCAAGACACAGATATTTAAGAACCTTACAAGATTTTGGAACACATATCAATAACATCTTTAGTACTGACAATGCTTTCCCATATAATCTAATTTATTAATTAAGCCCATTAGTTTTGATACATTTTATATATATATATCCTTTGAGAAGCTCCAGAGCCCTAGGAACTCCTCAAAGTTAGTTTAAATGAAAAAGGTTGGGCCTTTAATTTTGGAAAGCTCTGTCAAGTTACAAAAGGCTTAAAACACTAGTTGAATAAAATTACAAATAATTACAAAAAGTAAAACTAAAGTGTCAGAGGGTTTCAAAAGCAGAGACACAAGAAGTTATCATGAAATAAATTTCTTTAATGAATTATCTAAGGGACAAAAAAAACCTTTTACTATTTTGTATTAAAAGCAGTCAAGTGAAAAGACCTCTAGTGAGCCTGTTTGATTAATAAACCTAGGCAATGATGAGTGCTGATAAAAACAATTTTATACATCCAGGTTAGTAAATAGGCATTCATTTAACAGAACAAATTATACAAAGCCCAGTAAGAGCTTTAGATATTTTTACCAAACACATATTTATGGTTTCCCAGCCCAGAACTTGGTGTATTAGATCTATACCCATATCGGTTAATGTTAACTAGGGCCTATGTGATATTGGGTATAGGTTTCCTTTCACTAGCCACTTTGGGTCTCAGGTTTTCCTGTGGCATTTGGAGCCATGTGGAGCTTAAGACAGAGGGTGGTATTTACAAAGATAATGACTAAAAGATATTGTTTTTTCCAGCATGTCCAGGAGGCAGAGCTGAAAGTACAAGGAAATATATTGACCTAGAGACAAATTTATGGAAAAGGTTTAAATCAAATTTTGGTTCAAATCAAATTATTTATCAAAACTTTAGAAAATTTAAGACATGCGAACTTGAAAAGTATACTTTTTATTGAATGAGCATGGATTAATTATAAGCCAATTTGGTACCTTGCACATACCACAATTACACATACAGACATGAACATATAGACATAACATACATCTTACACATGAATATATGTGAACATAAACAAGAAAAACAAACAAGGATATTATAGGTTTTCCTCAAAATGTAAAAAAAAAAAGCTCACTAGTAAAAAGGACAGCCAGGTTTAGATTGTGTTTTTTTTTTTCAAAGACTTATTGGTGAGGCCTCACCCTGCCTTAAAGAAAGCAAGATAACATATTTACATTGTTAAGCAGAGTATGCAAGCCTTTTCAAGAAGATATAGAGAAGACTTTCTTCCTTTTAAGAAAATAGGATAGAATTCTACCAAAGTATTTTGTGAAGAAACACATAGATGAGACTAGGAGATAATTTAGAAGTCTTTTTAAGATAACCAAGTGGATGCCAGAAAATTTGAGACCATCTAGTTAAACAGGTAGATTTTAGGTTAGTTTTCATTTGTCAAATGAGTTACTGAGCTTAAGGGCTGAGCTATTGAAAGCTATATGACTGTTGAAGTTTCTTTAGTTTATCCCAGGTCAATTTGGAGCTTATTATTTTCATCACTGGTAGTCTGATATGTACCATCCCCAGTGAGATGGATTGAGGTGTGATGGTGAGGCATAAAGATTTGGGGATCAGATTCAATTCTTCATCTGTTTGGGGTTCCACATAAGGTTTAACAGCCTTAGCAGGAATCCATAGCAAGCCTGTGGGTGAGAGAACAGACACATACCCTCTCCCCCATGTTAACAATTCAGTAGGTCCCAACCATTGTGGTCCCATCAGCAGGTGGCAGTATAAAACCAAGGGTGTACATCTCTTTTTAGGAAGTATAAAGTGTTGCTCTGTGCCTGTTAATTTTTGGGAGTTACAATTTAAAAAATTTAGTGTAAACAGAGCTTTAAAGATCTGTTTATGAGGGGCCAGTCCTATATCTACATTACCCTCCTTTGTTTACTTATTTGAGATTTAAGAAGGCCGTTAGCTCTTTCAACAATTGCCTGGCCAGTGGGGTTAAATGGGATTCCTGTGACATTTTTAATTTTCCAGTTGTCACAGAACACTTGAAATAATTGGAGGTGTATGCTGTTCCATTACCTGTCTTAAATTTATTTGGAATCCCTATGGTGGCAAAGGCAGAAAGACAATATTTTTAACATGTTTAGCAGTTTCTCCTGTTTGAGCAGTGGCATGAATAAGAATCAGTGTTTAAGTATCAACAGTAACATGTAAATATTTAAGAGTGACTTCCACTTGCCAAATGTCATTACCTGTTATTCCTCAAGGATTAATGCCTACAGGGAAATTAGACTTAGAAAATCTATGACAATCAGGAAAAGCACAGACAGTATCTTGGGCTTGCCTGTAGAGATCTGATGCATATTAGCCCGAGCTCATGCACCCTGATGAAGAAACTGATGAGAACCAATAGCTTTCCTTAAAACATTATTATACATAACAAAGTGATCAGTCATATCATTTCCAATTGATAAAGGTCCAGGAAGACCAGAACGAGAATGCATGTGAGTTACATAGAAAGGATGATGTCTTTTTTGAATAAGTTTTTGAAAATGTTGAAACATTTCAAATAAAAGAAAATTATTTCCCTCATGGATAGATGCATCCTGAATTACCTATAAGACTCCAACTACGTAGGCAGAGTCAGCTACTAAACTAAGTGGCTGATTGTGAAAATGTTGCAAAGCTGCAATGGCAGCTGCCAATCAGCCCTCTGAGTGGACCCATGATGGACAGAAACAAAATGCCTCCAGATTCCCTGCTTCCACCATGCCACAGATCCCTTTCCTGATCTGCCAGAACCACTGACAAACAGTTGGCACTTGAGGGAGGGAAATAGGGCATAATTTTTCAAGGGCAGTGTAAAAATCAGCCCCAGAAAGACCAGGATAAACAACATCAGGATCACACCCAGCAAGCACATGACAATGGTGTTCTCCCCCAGTGAGCAGCCAAATACATTGCTCCAATTCAGTATATAATTTCCTTTTTTGCTGGTGGGGTAAGAAAATCCATTCAATGACTTCTATTTGAGGAAGAAATTGGCAAAGCAAACCTTTGGGAATATGTGGGTTGTTTAAAATCATGAAATGAATAAGTTGAGATTTAACAATATGTGTTAACTGTCTGGAATGGAAAAAGGATTCAATCTGTTTTAATTCTAATTTTGCTTCTTCACGTAAGTAATGAGGGGGGACAGATCAGTGTCTCCCTTCAAGGTATAAACAAATATTATAATTGATAAGTTGGAAAACCCATAGAAGGGTGGAACCAGTTAATATGGCCAAGTAATTTTTGTTAGTAATTTAGAGTAACCTACTCTTGAATATGGAAAGATATACTTTGGGGCAGTATACTTCTCTGAGTGATTAAAAAACCAAGGCATTTCCAAGGCTCCTTTTTTTGAATTTTATCTGGAGTTACTGGTAAACCAGAATTATTAACTTGTTTGATTAAATGTAAATAGACTTGCGATAGCAGTTCTGGATTGTCATGAGCATTGTCAATTTGTCTAGTTACAGCATCTTGAAGATGGTTACTAAAATCTATATAAGGCTCAGGGAGTCCCTGTCTAACAGTAGCAAAAGATTTAGTGGGAGTACTCCAGGGACTATGTGATGGCTCTAAATGCCCCACTTGCAGCTGTTGTTTAAAAAGTAAAGTAGCTTGAATTAACTTCTCCCCTTTAAGAGGCCACTGATCCACCCAAACTGGAAGACCAGGGGTCCATTGTAATTTAACTGGTGGGACTGTGGCTGTGGCCATTATGATAAATTTTGAAGATGTCCCCATTGACCAGTGAGGTCTTGGCCCCATACGGTTTGAGGTAGATCTGGAACATAAGGCATAATGGAGGCAGTTTGTCCTTTGGGGCTAGTACAAAACAAAGGATCTTTACTTTGATAAGGGATTTTGAACCCACCTAATCCAATAAGTGTATCCAATAAGTGTAATCCAATAACTGGTGAAGAAGTTACTTTCCATAATGGAGTCCAACACTTTTTAGCAATTATGGTAACATCAGTCACTGAATCTGTAATTAATTTTCATTCAACAGATAATGTCAACGGTGGCTGAGATTATCTAATCTTTGTATCAAAAATGTATCAGGGGAAACAAGAAGTTGAAGTTTAGATTTTGTTTCAGGAATTTTGTCCCAAGCCTTTATGGCTGCCCTAGTTGTTTGGTTAAGTAACATGCCCGTGCTAATTTGAACCTCATTTTGTAAATTTGTGAGTGAAATAACATGTAAGGCTTCCTGATAGTCTTGTAGCCATACAGTATATTGAGCAGGAGTTAAAACAGTTTTTCCAAATATTTTCCAATGCCAAAGGGTCATATTATACCCCTTAGCAATTGATTCTAAGCATTCCTTAGTAAAAGTACTATGTAGCCATTTTCTGTGATGCTCTTTTTAAACCATTCAAACAAGGAGAATGGGAGGTTTTCATATCTTGACTGAGTCCCATTTCTTATAACAGGAGAGAAATGATGAGCATCAACTCCCATGTTATGTCCTTTAAGAGAGGACTCCATCAAGGGAACAAATGAATTGTTTTCCTCCAAAGGTGGAGGTGGGGGAAGAGGAGGAGGAGGAGGCGAGGATTGTTTTTCATCCTCTGTAATGGCAAAAACACGTTTTTTTCCTTTTGTTAATGTTCTGAATAATTTCTAAGGCATTTGACAAAATTTCCAATCCACTATAATCAATAATAATTTAGTTAGATGACAGTTGGTTACCTTATAACCTACTGCCTTAAGGAGACATAGAAGGACTGAACTATATTGAATTTCCCTCTTAGGCAGTAAACTACCCATAAACACAAGAATAGATAGAGAATTGAAAGAATAAGAAATCAAAACCTCTGGGCAAAGAAAGCCCTAGCTGTACACTGCTGCAGGTGTGCAATCACTTAATTGAAAGCCACCTCTGTGATCCCCTTTACCGGGTTGAGTCCCCCTTACCAGGATTTCCCTCTTGACGTGATGAGTAGATGTCTTCTTCCTTTTTCCAGGCACCTTTTTTCTTTCCCCCCTTTTGTCAGGGCCTCCCTTTAGTCAGGATGAGTGGCAAACATCCTCTTTCTTTCCATCCTTTTGTCAGGATGAGTGGTGGACGTCCTCTTTCTTTCCCCCTTTTGTTGGGACTTCCCTTTTGTCAGGATAAGTGGTGAATGTCCTCTTTCTTTTCCTCTCCAAGGCTTGGCAGCTCCGTCTGTGATCCCTGGACCCAGAATTTGTCACATCAAGGTCACCATTTATTGCTTTGCCTCCCACAGATTTGTCACCCCTTTTCCCCTGGGTGATGGAGCCACCAAAGATAACTTAAAACCCATATCTTCTGAGCAGTGAGAAGCCCTCAAAAGGGGTTAATCTCCTGGAACCCACAAGAGAGGCAATCCTTCCATATGGGAAATTAACCACAAGTTGGGGTTCTCTTCCCACATTTATTCTTCAGACCAGGAAGTTACAGGAAGAGAACACAGGTGGGGTTTTTGCTAAGTACCATTTAACAAGTTTAACAATAGAAGCTGGTAACATTAAGTAGATCCACTAACAAGGGCTTGATTTTAGTAAACATTCTCTTCTTACAGCAATTTCCCAGTATCTTTACATATCAATCAGTAACCTGTCTTTGAGCCAGCAACCTTGCTGTGTTACAATTCTTTATCTTACACCAGAGACTTTATAGCCTGGGGAAAATGCCCTGTCCTTCGCAAGATCAATATTTGAAACTGCAAGGCTTTGGAAAACCAGGCCCTGCAAAGTACATTTCCTTTATGCATACTCTACACTTTGGTGTATGGAACCTTCATGTTTGTTGGAAATAGAGATGCACACTGAAAACTCTGCTAAATGGATGCAGTTGTGATGGTCAGAGAAAAGCTCCTGCCCTAGGAACAAGATCCCTTTTACTAAAGCACCTCTGAGCTGCCATCCACAGACATTGTGAAACTCTGGATTGTGTCTGGGATCTTATGAGGATGTAGTGGAGCACATCTGCCTCCCTCTTCACTGTGTGACCCTGAGGATGTGGCCTTACCTCTATGTACTTCTGTCTGAAAAGACGTGAATTGTGGATTGTGATGACAACTTTATGTGTAAACTCTGTAGTGGGATGTCTGCATTGCTGGATTTTCTCATCACTGATATTCGTGCTGTTACCCTCCCTGGGAACCAGAAAGAACCTCTGACAGCCCTCACCTCTGAGTGCACAAGGATTACCTGCTCTGGTGCTGATCTGACAGGTCACACCTGGTGACATAGGGCCGGTCAGTCATCATGCTCGACACAGCGTATTCACACATCCATTGACCAGTTAGATCCTCCTGTATTTCCTTTATTCAAGCACATCAAAAAGTCTTGAGTATGGAGTATTGAAACTGATCTATTCAGCATTTGTTTAGTGAGTTAAATAATATCCAGAAATCTAGGTAACAGGAGAGTCAGCAGAATTTGGGTGAGTTGTAACAGCAGATAAAACCTGGTCACTCTTGTTAGTGCATGAAGAAGTGGGCTGATCTGGTGTGGACAACAGAGGGCAAGAAATAGAAACCAGTGTCCAGAACCAGGTGAGCTCATTACTCACCAGGGGGTCTCTGTTAAATAGATGCAGAAGGAGCTGTCCTTACCTTCAGGGAAACTATAACCTTAAAGGGAAATTCATATAAATTCATATTTAGAGATTAAAATGTGACAAGTGTGCATATATTTAGGTGAGTGTGAATAGGTTGCTAGTGTGTGCTCATCCCCATAAAAGAAGTAATTAGATTTGCTGGGAAGAACGAAGATTGTGACATTTGTAGATATTATCAATGACAAATTAATCAAGACTCTAGATTATGTTTTAATGTATAAAAATAACCTGTACATTAATTTCCACAATAGCTGTTTCATTCTGCATTTTCTTTAGCAATATTTGTGGCTCTAGGTTCCTGGCATAGTCACCAACAATGGTATTCTCAGTCTTTCATTTCTTTTCTATTGGTTCTTTTTTCTTTTTTTCTAAAATAAGTATTTTTTAATTACATGAAGGAAAGCTACAAGGTTTCTGTATGTGTGTGTATGTATGTGTATGTATATATATATATATATATATATATATTAGTTTTCAGACGTCAAATATAAAATTTTAGTTATAGAATCATTGCTTTTTTCATTATTTTTGTTTAATTTTCTAGCAGACAATTCTCACATGTTCCTCAGTCTTTCATTTAAGTTAGTGTGCATTTGTTTTCACAAACTACTTAATTTTTACATAAACTTCTTGAAGAGAAGCTTTGGTCAAGAATAGAATGAAATTGCAAGAATAAACAAACAAATAAACACCAAACAAAACCAAAACAAAAATCACTGTTATTTTTACAAAACAAACACCTTCAAAAATTATGTACATACAAAACCGCACATTATTTTCACTGCACGTGTTTCCTTGCTTCCCTGGTGCTGGTGTTCCTCACCATCATGTAAACACGGAGTGGCCATCAGCTGCCGTCTTCATGCTGCATTGGGGAGGCCCCCTCAGCATCGCACCATCCAGCAGCCCTCGATAGAAAAATCTAAGGTCTAGAAATTCCAATTCTCATGGCTCCATTGATGCCAGTAGTGAAAAACTTGTGACAATCTTGCTCATCCACCTTATAAATAGACACCTGGGTGATGCTGTTCTGCTTCAGAGTCTCCAGGATGAACTGTGGTCCTCAGTGGTCACCCTCTGGTCCATGTTGGCAGAATCGTTTCATGCATACGTGTCACACTGGATGCTCTGTTTTGGAATGTGTAGCTTGAAATCAAAGGTCAAGCAGCCAAGGTCATGCTAGTTTAAAAGGATCTGGCAGCAGTCACAGCCAGCAGCTACAACACTATTCTCTGAGACAAATGGTACACGCCGGAGTGGCAGGAACTCTGCTTTCAGAGTTGAGACCTGTGCACTTTCTGAGGCATAAACAATATACACGATGCTGTCATGGCTGACCCAGGCCAAGCAGCTCCAATGGGAGACTCAGCTGACCCCATGGCCAGCTCATGACCTCAACTGGCCATGAGTGCCACTGCCACGAAACTCTGACATCAGCTGACCAAAAAGCTTCCTGTTGCCCCAGGGTGTACTGGCTGGCTTTTCTTCCATGTCTTTAATGCAAGCAGAAAACACTCTGCATTCGAAGTCACATGATCCTGCTACCAGCAAACATTATCAGGCTGCCAGTCCAAGACGAGGACTGAGGCAATTGGCTTTTCAATGTGCTTGCTTACCCACCAGTCATTTTCAGCCTACAAACAGCAAATGGAAATGAGTTGTCTTCTGCTTCCCACAGCAAATTTGTTCTCTAGAAGATACCACTTCACAAAAGTGTCTGTGCTACTAATTCTCAGGATCACTAGGGTTGGCTTCCAGACACCATCTTTCTGACTCCAAATATAGACATTTCAGTCTGCCTGGCAAGTGAGGATGCGGTCGCTCTTAGGAGCCCAGTCAGAGCCTGTGATGTGTCTGTTGTGCTGCTTGAGTTCAGGAGCTTTGACTCACCGGACCCTGCTCTTACAGATTTGCACCATGTGATTATTGGGGCTGTGGGCAACCTTTATATGATCCCTGTTTGAGGCATGACGGCTGATTAGCTCTAGTAAAAATTAACACAGGGACATTATTCTTAGTGTTTTCAAAGGATAGAAAGCTGGGGTCAGTGGCAGTCCAGCTGGCTGGGAGCAGAGAATTTGCAGAATCTGATTAGTTGTTGGGAACAGGTTCTGGTAGCTGAGAGCAGAAGACTGAAGACCAAGGACCCAGGACCAGAGAGCAAAATTGCTTTGGAATTTGCTTTTGTACTTTGGAATGAACAAAAATTAAAGAGGAATAGTTCAGAAATTTAATAGTTCTGCAAAAAGTTTATGAAAAAAAGTATATTAAAAACAAAACTATGCAGATTGAATTTTTCCTCCAAAAAATGAAATTGCAATATCTGTTTTATCTTAGCACAAATTTTTGAAGTATTTTATTGTTTATAGTATACTTTATGGGGTACAGTTTGTTGTTTCAGTATATATGTATATTGTATTATTATCCAGTCATAACAGAGTATTTATCACCTAAACATTTGTTAATTCTTTGTGGTTATAAAGTTCAAGATTCTCTTTTCTAACTATATTGAACTGTACAATATGGTATTTCTTTTGAATTAGAGCCATTCTAAAAAGATTATACTTTACCTCATTGAGGTCTTCAGGTGAATATCTCTACTGGACGGTAATGTTGAGTATCTGTTTATATGCTTATTTATAATCTCCATAGTCTGTTTGCTAAAATGTCTGTGTGAATCTGTGACTATCTTATGAATAAATCATTTATTTATTTATTTATTAAAGTTGCTGTTTAGTTTTGAGGATTCTTATGAAATTTTGCATATGAGAAAGTTGTGGTTGTATGATTTGCAAATATTTCACCTGGTAAGATGCTTTTTGTTAATTTTCTTAATAGTCACATGACTGAAAAATTGTTTAAAATTATGAAGTTAAATTTATATATATATATATATATATTTCATTGATCATGGGTTTTTTCATTATTGTTGTTTGGGTGTTGGTTTACTGTGTTTCACCATCTACCTGTACTTTTCCTTTTGTCTCATAGCACTGACCTGCTCACTCAATAATCTCTGCTAACTCAGTGGTGTTTGCTTGTTTGTTTGTCTCTGGGGATCATTTTCATGGGATGGTTCTTCTAACTCTGTTTCATGATCACACTCAAGAGAGATGTGCTGCACTTTTATTTTTTTCTTTTTCCTGAAGTGCTTATTAGATTTAATGAGATTTCTTTCAGAGTGAAGCTACAGCATTTTCCATTCCAAACGTCAGGCCTCCTACTTATCTTGGGCTCCTACTTAACTCTTGGAAACATGCTTTATGAGGCATGGATTCTATATAAAATCCTTGAAAACTTATTTGTGCACTGCCACTGTAGAACATTTCATAACAATGGCACATTCTTTCCTTTTTATTATTTTGCTGTTATGCTATTTTTGTATCTTTGGGTTGTATTATTTCTTTTTTTTAACAAGAAAAGCTGGCATCTGTATTTCTGTAACTCCACATGCTTTCTCACTTTATAATTCTTTTCTGACTCTATCTAACAGTTTTGTAAAGGAAAATGCAGTTATTTGTATTCTTCCAATTGGAGTGGCATGACTCCATGGAACAGGTTGCATGACATCAGCGATCTATACAGCCTAGGTGACAGGAACCTTTCATACTGACTCTTCATAAAACAGATTACAGAGTTTCTCTTTTATGAACAATTAATAGGAGATGTGTATAATTTACACTTGAAGAAGGAAAAAAAAGACAGCGCTCTGAATGTGCTTGTGGGAGGGGAAACCCCAGAGCCTGACAGGAAATGGCCTGTCTGTCACATGTTCCTGTTCTGCAGAAGAGGAGGCAGCACACTGGGATCCAGCCTGAGTTCTTGCACAAGAGTCACCCCGGGCTGTGTCTCTGTGCTCTGCGTGCACAGTAATATGTGGCTGTGTCTGAAGGGTCCATGCTGGTCATTGTTAGGACCACCTGGTTTTTGGAGGTGTCCTTGGAGATTGTGAGCCGGCTCTTCAGGGATGGGCTGTAGTATTTATCATCATCCCACCAAATGGTTGCAAGCCACTCCAGTGCCTTCCCTGGGGGCTGACGGATCCAACCCACACCCGTATCAGAAGTGGTCAGTGAGAACCCAGAGAAGGTGCAGGTCAATGTGAGGGTCTGGGTGGGTTTCACCAGCCCAGGACCGGACTCCTTCAGGGTGACCTGGGACAGGACCCCTGTGGAGAAAACACAAGAAGAAGGTTAAACTGGGTTAGAGTGAGAAAAAAATAATTTGCTTATTCCTGTGGGTGTCCCTGACTGGAGCACTCACAGGAAGGGACAGTCAGGAGCAAAAGAGTGGAACACAGCGTGTCCATGGTGGGCACAGAAGTCGATGACCCAGGCACTCTGCTCAGTTTTTAACACAGGAGAGGGTTGGGCTGCTGGAGATTTGCATTCCCCACCCCAGGACTTGATTTATATGGGGTGAACTCAGGTGTCAGGACTCAGTATGAAAGTCTGTTTTGGATGAGAAGCGCTGAGCCCTCAGGTGTCTGCTCTTCACAGGGACATCTGCCATTTTCAGGACGATGGTTTTAGAACACAAAGTTTTCAGAAGGGCTTTTTTTTTGAGATTCAGTCAAGGCTGTGATTCTCTCATACATGCAGGGGCCATTACCTTCATGTTTTCTGTCCTAGACAGATAGAGTAGAGAACAAAAATAGTGGTGTTTTTTCATATTTAAGATACAGAGGGACGTATTTCTGTAAGAGAGCAGGGGGCTATTCCACAGTGTTCTGCTCAAGCTACTCTTTGATTTTAAATGAGAGGGGGGAGTTTGTTAAATAAATGATGATAAATAGGTAAACATTTACACTTATGGGGTAAACAAGAGCATGCTTTTCAGTGTGTGTGCACAGTGTGTGCATTCCTATAGGATTAGTTCGTGGATAACTAACCTGTGTCTGCACAAGTGTGTGCATTCCTATAGGAATAGTCCATGGATAACTAACCTTTTGCATTCATCCAGCCAATGTTGTAGAGACAGAGATCTGCACTTCTGTCTCCCTCTTTATCAGCCTGCATCCAAGTGGTGGTGTTTGGAGTGTTGTGGCCTCTCAGGGAACACCTGTCTGGCAACAAGTACTGCTAAAGCTTTGCTGTGCACCTGCACCAGAGATCTTAGTTGTGCTTTTTCTGGGGGGTTGGGAGCAGGGGGGCATTAACCTTTACTTTCCTCTCATTGACAAACATGGATAAATGAAAATTTTAAAGTCCACAATTCAAGGAAAATGTACTATTCTTTTTTTTTATTTATTATTTTTAATTTGTCAATATACAATGTAGTTGATTATTGTGTCCCATCACCGAAACCTCCCTCCCTCCTCCCTCTCCCCCCTCTCACCCAAGTGTGTCCCCTCCATTTTCTTTTAAAAATATGTTTATAATGTTTTTCTTCTAAATTTTATTTCTTACATTATTATTATTATTGTTATCATTATTATTTTATTACTGAAGCATATGTGATGCTCAAATCAGGGTAATTAGTGTATTCAATATGACACAATGTAATCATTCTTTGTGGCCCTTGACCAGTTTCTTGCTAACCCTCTTCCATCTCCCACTTTTCCACCTCTGGTGGCCTCACTTCTGTTCCCTCTTTTTGAAAGTTCAATGAATTATTTTGATTGTCATGTCTTTCTTTTATCATTTTTTAAATTTATATGTTTATTCTCTAGCTCCCACTTATGAAGAGGACATGTGGTATTTCTCTTTCTGTGCTGGCTTATTACACATAACATAGTTTACCATGTTTTTCCATAACATAGTTTTCTAGGTTTATCCATGTTGCTGTGAATGGCAGGATTTTGTTATTTTACCTGTGCTTTTGGTCTTAGAGACTTTCTTTTTTCCAGATGGTTCTCACTAATAAATACAGTGCATGAACTGGTCATTTATAGAGCTATACAGTGCTATATATGCACCTTCATGATGGCTGTATTGAGCACATACTTTTGGGGAAATTTATCACTATGCACTGCTGCTATGAAGTCTGGCCATTTCTATTATTCTAGTGTTGAAGTGAAACCATTCTCTACAAAAATTAAAATCTTGTGCTTTACAGTTGGTTCTTTTGCTGAGAGTTTTGTTTTTCCACAACAGAAACATGACAAAGAGGCAGTGAGATTAGCTTCTTGAATGTCAACAGTGCTTTCTGTGGAGGAGAAAAGATCACAAGAAACCTGCTGAAGGGCAGAGATCAGCATTCATGTCATAGTCCATATTCCCTGGACTTTTTAACACTGCCTCCGAAACATCAAATTATGCTGACCTTTGTACCTTTTTGATGAAATTGAAGTTTCAGAAACTTAGGAAGAATAACATTGGTCCCAAAGTGGTTACAAACTCAGTTATGACAGGAAATGATATGAGTTGAGGAACTTCCCTTCACTAAATGAGGTAATTAGGTGTACCTGGATGAATTTTAAAATAAAGGAATTTGACGTTACCCACAGTTAATGGGATGGTGAGTGTCAAGTACTGGTGTAATCATGCAAGTAATCTGGACACCCCAGGAAGTTTCCATGCACAAGACTCACACATTCACACAGAGCACATGTGCAGACTAACATGTGCAATTTTTTCATATCAGCAGTTTAAATAATGCTTCCTCCAAGAAAATGTAGCAAACTCATATGCACAACAACACAAACACGACAATCTGCATACTTCAGGCTCTTCCACAACTGGAAATACATACTTAGTTATTGAGAATAAATGGAAGTCCACAGATAAGTTCATGGCCTTATTCTCTGAACTGTGAATGTGGTTAATTTCAGCAGCACTTGTGCTTCAAAATGGGCAACTTTTATTACTTTTTCTTGCTGAATTGCTCTGGTCACAATTTTTATGTTGAGTAAAAGTGGCGAGAGTGGACATCCTGCTTGTTACAAATCTCAGAACATAAATTCATTCTTTCTTCATCGAGCATGATATTAGCTGTCGGCTTAACATATATTCTGAATGTATTGACTATTTTGTGGGAGGAAAATATTGTTTTCAGGAAATGGCATTGGGAAAACTGAATGTCTTCATGTGAAAAATAAAGTGGAACCCTTATTTTACACCATATTTAAATATTAACCCCAAATAAATTAAAAACCTAAATATAAAAGCTAAAACCATAAAACTACTAGAAGAAAACTTGGGGGGATATTATCATGATATTAGATTTAGCAATAATTTCTTAAATATAACACTAAATACAAGGACAGACAAATACAGCAATTTCAGACAAAACCTGTGCATTGAAGGGAACAATTAACAGAGTGAAAAGAAAACCTTTGGTGCATGCGTGTGTTTACGTGTGTGCTGCTCATGTGCTATGAGAACAACATTTAGAGTTTTTCACAATTTATTGTAGATTTATACATTCTTTGGCATATTTTGTTTCTCTTCATTGAAATATTCAATATGGTATTTTATTTAAAGTTTTTTCAATAGCTGTGTATTTCCTCTAGAAGAAATTTGTAAATACATGCATCCTCTGTGACCATCATGGTCACTTGCAGTGCTTTCGGAGCATCAGATCCCAGAAATTCTGCTGGTTTCCACAGACTGCTTCACATATCCCAGCACCCATTTGATACAATCTGACTCTCCAAGTATATAAAGAACCACTAATTCTGGAGCTTTCAGTGACACATGCTGCAGCAATCAATATCACATGTCCCATGGTGTTGCACAAACTGATTCCTGCAGGGCAGCTGGGTTCTTCCTGAAGGTGGGTATGGGGTTCACTCTGTTTGAAGGACTGTGATGACAGTTCTTTCTGGAATCAAAGTAGAGTTTGGAGATGGTGGATAGAGGTCCATTGGTCCTGAGTGTAATCAATACCTTCAGCTGATGAAGGACCCAGCTGATCTTCCAGAATTTATAAAAGGATAGGACACATGGAACAATTAAATACTGGTGAGAAGCTCTGTGTAGACCTCTGAGAGGCAAACAAGGGTGTAAATGTCACTAAAATCAATCTATAATAAACTGGTGCAATTCAGATGAGTAATGTATCAGTGAAAACTTTGGAAAACAAGATATGAATGACATAAAGTTATAATTTGTTGTCATTGGGAAGATTTTTCAGCACTTGAAACTTTTTTTTCTTAATTAAGAACTGCCATAAGGAAACCGAAAAGGTTTGTTTGTTATTAATGTCATGCCAGTGTTAGTTATAAAATAAATTCACCTAGAAACAGTCAGGCTTACAAATACACTAAAGTACACAATATAGACACACACAAACTAACACATACTGACATGCGTAATATAACATCCACTAACTGAATCTTAAACACACACTCACACATTAACACCCACACATTAAAACCCAAAATTTGAATGCACAGTACAGTGCACCCGTGCGTGCACACACACACACACACAAACACACTACTTCACACATTGACCAACATACGAACAAACAAACACATATAATAACAAAAAATAGAGCAAAAAATGCACATACAAATACAAGAATGAC
Organism: Galeopterus variegatus; assembly: GCF_000696425.1. Lineage (NCBI taxonomy): Eukaryota > Metazoa > Chordata > Mammalia > Dermoptera > Cynocephalidae > Galeopterus > Galeopterus variegatus. The sequence continues at coordinate 94,131 of NW_007732883.1, read as the reverse complement.
CTGCCTGTTGGAAAAAATATGTATATATATTTTCATGAACAGAAAATTCTAGACTGATTTGAAAAGTCGCCTCTAGCCTCTTTCCTCACCTGGTCACCATGTAAGCAGCAGTGAAATGCTGAGGGTCCAAGTTGATTCTGATTGAGGATATGCTTCCGCAGCCATGCCCTGAACTGTGTGCAGACAGGGCTCCTCCCGCTGAGGAAGACACCCCACAAAACGTGTTCCTCATTGGGCAGGTACCTGTGTGAGTAGCACCGAGACCACCTGACTTATTTGCTGTTCTATCAGTGTCTGTGATGCTGAGCAGGTACTTTGACCCCATCTGGCTTCATTGGGCACCAGCAGAGCCCATTGGGACCTCATAGAGTGACCACTGGCTGCTCTACATGAGTGACCAGCAGGACACAGAGAGATTTGTGGCATCTCCTGGGCACTACTGAGCTTGTTTCTCCAGCACCTGTCCAGGATCTAAGCTCCAAAAGTTCTCAGACTAACCCTGTGATGTGGAATCCAGGGTTGTGCTTCTGGTTCCACTGACAATAGAAATTATATGGGGCTCTTGATAAACTTACAGATTTCCAAAACTTGACCAGGAATATGTATTGTGAATAGGTTTGTGTCTTTTTCCCAGCTACAAAAATAGAATTTTGGACAGTCTTTACCTGCCTTCAGTTCATATTGATTGTTCCCCACATGACTAATTTATTTTTTATCAACTTGGATCTGTGCATCTGATACAATTTCTGATCTGTAGTGTCCCCTTCACAAACCAGCCCAGGAAACATATGCTATTGCTAAAATCTTAATTTCTTAATCTGAAGATTAGTATGTAACTCAATTTTCTGCAAAATATGAATAAATAAAGCCATCTCATTCATCCAGATTCTTACAATTAAGTTTGTTAAAGCCTTAGAAATCCTCTCTTTAAAGGTGAATCTCACTGCCTTATTGAGTTAGGTAAATGCTCCCAATTAAACAGGATATGCTAGCAAACATCAGCAGTCCTTCCTAAATATACATATATACGTACATGTATATGTATGTATGTCTTTATATGTATTGTAAAAGAAAAAGTGAAGTCTTGAGAAACCACTCTCCAGTAACCCAATCACCTGCTCCTGGGGCTGGAGTCTGTGCTGGGTGTGTCTTGATTGCCCCCTGCAGCCCAGCCCTGGCCCTTCAGGGGAGGTTCCCACTGGGCACAGGCCCTTCACTGGAGGTTCCCACAGTGTATTCTCCTCAGAGCATCTCTAGCTCTGTATTAAATATCTGTACCTGGGATTCAAGACGGTCCTTCAAAAACACCATATCCTTTTAATGAATGTGACTTTCTAGACCCAGTGAATTCTTAAGGGAGACCTTAAGGAAGATTTTATTAAAACACCAGACAGCCCCTTCACTGAAGCAGATACAAAAGACACATACAGTAAGTACAGAAATTCTAGTGGTCTATGGGAGGGTCTTTTATGTCCCTCAGGCTCCTCTCATAAAAAAGTCACATTATAGAATATCTGCAAGTAGAGAAATGTAAGACTCAACATCCATTCCACATGCACCCTTGCAAACACAGGTGCACACACCCTGTCTAGTTATCTTCATAACAGGTGGGAAATCTGCCATTTCTTCCCTGTGTCTAGCACATGGGTAGTGCTCCCCACACTAACTCTAGCCCTGGGTACCTGTCTTCCTTTGTCAAACAGAACCAAAGCAGCAGTATGCCTTTGCAAACAGAACCAAAGCAGCAGTACTCAAGTGGAGACTTAGGAAGGGCCTACACAGTTGGTTTGCCTGTTCTCCCATTGCCTGGGTCCCCTGCAGATGCCCATGAGAAGGGGCCAGGCTCACCCCACAGAGGACGAAACATGCAGAGCCATGCCCAGTCCGTGCACCCACAGAAAACTCCCTTAACAAGTGGAAAGTTTGCCCTGGACTCGCCCACCAGCTGGTCCCCCTACTCAATGACACAGCCACAACACCAGTGCAGAGCCACAGAGAGGGTTAGATGGGTCATCTCCCCAGGAGCAGAGCAGGAGCTGATCTAGCAACAGGGGACACAGAAAAGTGAGCTTGAGGGTCAGGGCCCCTGTGGGCCAGTGTCTGGGATGGGACTTTGTCCCTCCCTTTTTCTGTTGGTGACATCTCTTGTGGGGATCATGGTCATTTCTTACCTGCACAGAAGGGCTCCACAGGGTGACTCAATTGTGGTTTTTTTGTTCTCAAGTGTCAGGAAGGAAAGAACTACTTAAGTGCAGTTTAGGAGACATATCTGCCTCCTGGCCCAGTTAAAATAGCTCCAGACTTCAGACTTCAGCTTGGTGCTTGCATGAGATGGGTGTCCTCATGTGTCTCACCCTGAGGTTGTCACAGACTGAACACTGCCTGAGAGAGAGGGGTGCTGAGGTTCTTTAATAGTTGTAGCTCTCAGAGTCTTCTAGTTACCTAATGTTTTCATTTTTTTCTCCCCTGTTTTCTTTGGGCTTCCCTAAGCTCTTCTCCTCAGAGTCTGAGTATTTGCAAATTTCAGGTTTAATCCACTCTTATTTTGCTGGTCTAGTGGTAAAGAGTGGGGTATGAGAACGTTACATATTTTTATGAAACTGATGACTTAGTGTTCTCATGTCTCCACGATGTTCCTTTCACAAGGGCCCTTCATGCCAGAACTCATTTCCTCTGCAATCTACTCCCTTCCATTGGTGAAACATCCTCATGCTATTTCCTTCAATCTCTTCCATCTACTGAGTATTTTTAATTCTTTAGATGACACGGAAGCAGTGCATATGGATATGAAATGGGAATAAGTTTATTCTCTCACTCACAGTAGTGTTTAAAAATGTTACTGTGAAGGATAATCTTCCTGGTGAAGGCTGTGGGTGTATGTCTCAGGGATTGGTCCCCCACATGACAGATGCACGAGGGGACCGATCTCAGTCCTCAACTTGGGAACCTGGACATTCCTGGAAGGACAGGCCACAATGGTACAGGGTGTGCAACCCCCAGGATCTCTCAGCCCTACACTATTCCACACTTGTCCTCTGCTCATTTATGGTATTTCTCGTGTAAGTGTTTTTACCAGACTGGACCTACGGCAGTTTCAGATTTAAGCTAAAAGTTCTCACCCATCATTCTGGATGTGCCTGTCCCTCCAGTATCTAGGGTGGCAGCAGTTTTATCTGCAGTTTTAGTGCTATGATGGGTCCACTATAAGTCACTGATGTTCAGTTTGTCTAGATTTTTCTTCTTGTAAGAATAAGGGTGATAATTTCTGAGCTTTTTACATGCTTGAGAAGAAATCAGAAGGACATATAGAGGTTATCTTTGACCAGCTACTAGAAGCAGGAATCTGATTTCTCCAAGTGTAAGTGGCACCTGGGCAGACATAATTAGAAATGGAACCAAACAACGCAGGGGAAGACACGTATGCACAACAAATGGAATTTTCACTTTTTCTTCCCAGGCACAGAGTTAACCTTCATTTCCCAATTGCCATACAGCTGGAGTTGGAAATGAGAGGTTAAGTTCACGATGATGGACAGTGGGAGGAGCTGTGATGATAACCACCCAACTCTCCCACTGTCTGGCCTGCTATCAAGGTCACATCTCAGGGATGTGTTCTGCTCATGCAGGGTCCTCTCCAGTTTGTATCATTAATGAATTCTGCATTTCCTAGTGATACATGAGGACATGAATTGACAGTGGTTGGGGTGTGTCTTCAGCAATGGCTTTATGAAAACATCAGCACATGCCCTCCACAATAAAAACAGCACAATCTACATAAAAATGCCAAAATCTACACTTGAAGACTCTTGAAATTGGCCAAAGGCACAAAACAAGTGAAGAGGCATTTTTTAGAGAAGCCATAAGCCTCAAGAAAGGCAGTCATAGTCTGTGAAATTTCAGGTGGGACTGCTGTCATCTCCAGCCTCTCTCAGACATGTGAACAGAAGTTCTCCTGGGAAGTCAGCCTGGAGCACAGCACAAACATTCTATGCTCACTGTCCCTGCAGGATACAAGAGCAATCTAAGTGACAAACAACAAAGGCAGCCTCCTCACACTGTAGCCCCCTTGACGTCTGCATGTGTCTGGTTAGGATGAGATGCTGCCTGCCAGTGATAGAACACTTGGCAGGGATATTTGCCTGTGACATGTCATTCTTTACCTGAGTAAGCTCCTAATTATCACTGGGAGTCCAGAAGTCTGTAGCATTTCTGAAGCAGCCCATGTTCACATGATTCACCAGACAGAACCCTAGTGAACCACTGCTTCTGGTAGAAAGAAAGGTTTCAAGACACAGAAAGTAAAAACTTTGAGAAACTTGTACATTCTGTGAAGTTTGGATGCATTACCCATGCCACAACCAGGCCTATCAAGGGTAGAATTGTTAGAATTAAGGTACTTAAATATAACCTCTGACAGGTCAAGAGCTGGACACTAATTATGCATATCCTTAGGAAACCACAGAGCACACAAAATGAGAACCTAACAATAATAAGAAAAAAAGTAAATATTGTAAGAAATGATCAAAAGCTTCATTAACAAAAAAAAGCAATATTCCAATATATTGACTATACTTATTGGCTCATTTTTAAATTTTGTATTATTATTAGCATATTCATTATCAAAAATTGTAATCTTTCTCCATGCCAACCACTCAACCTATCACTCCCCAACCTCGCTCCCTCTCCCCCAATCTCTAGTATCCATAGCTTTGTTCTCTTCTGAAAGATCAACGTATTATTGTGGTATTGCCTTTTCTTTCTTCTTCTTCCTTCCTTCCTTCCTTCCGAGCACCCAGTTATGAGTGAGAATATGTGGTATTTCTCTTCTTGTGTCTGGCTTATTTCACTTTACATAATTTTCTCCAGGCTCATCCATGTTGCTACAAATGTAAGAATTTCATTCTTCATTATCATCGAGTAGTACTTCATTGTGTATCTGTGCCACATTTTCCTTATGCAGTCCTCTGTCAATGAACACTTAGGTTGCTTCCCTATTTTGTCTATTGTAAAGAGAGTTGCTATAAATATGTGAGTGAAGGTACCCCTTGAACATGGTGATTTCCATTTCTTTGGATGTATAGCTGGTAGTTGGGCTGCTGTGTCACATGCTGGTTCTCTCTGTAGTTGATTGAGTAACCTCCGTACTGTTTTCCATAATTGTGGCACTAATTCACAGTCGGAGCAACAGTAGAGAAGAGCTCCCCTTTCCCCTCATCCTCGGCAGCATTTGTTATTCTCAGTCTTTTTAGTAATGGCCAGGACAAGTAGGGTGAGATGATATCTCAATGTCCTTTTTATTTACATTTCCCTGAAGGTTAGTGATGCTGAGCATTTTTTCATATACCTGCTGGCCATTTGTACACCTTCCTCTGGAAAATGTCTGTTCATCTCCTTTGCCCATTTTTTAATGGATTGTTTATTTATTTATTTTTACTGTACAGTTGTTTGAGTTCCTTATATCCTCTGGTTGTTAATCCCATGTCAGATGTGGAGTTTTCAAATACTTCCTCTCATTTTGTAGATTGTCTTTTCATTCTGTTGATTGTTTCATTTGCTGTGCAGAAGGTATTTATTTTGCTATTATCCAATTTTTTAATTTTTGCTTTGGTTTTTTTGTGCTTCTACCTGTGTTGTAATGATGTTTTTCAAAGGGCTTAGACACCCTATTTTTGATTTAAATGATTGGAGACATGAAGGAAGACACAGCAGATGAGATGCAGGTGAAGAGCGGGGGCCGCTGTTCTTTCAGGCTAGCAGTAACGACCCAGCCGCTGTCACAGCTTTTATTACATTTAGCAAGTTGTGCATGCGAGAGAAGCATTAATGCATAAATTCTGTTATATTTTTCTCAAGAGCAGAAGGCCATTACCTCCCTTCTCAAGGACTTGGTTATCTATAATACGCCTCCTGGGAACATCCCAAGAACGTGTTCTCACAACTTCAAACGTTCTCAAGGAATGTTTGCGATCCTTGATGGCGATCCTTGATGTTTCTTGGCTGTTTATTCGTATGCTAGTTCACCATGTGAACACATCCTTGGGTGCTGACCACAGAAGTCCACTAACCATTTCCTTCATCTCCCCCTTTTTGTTTTTGCCATTTGCATTTTAACTTTTTAGCAAAGACTCATCTATATATTGTAAGAAAGCAGAAGCAGGGGAGTCCTGCCATGGTTGATTAAGTTTTACTGGTAACCAAATGCCAATTTTTGTCTTTAAGATATATAAACTACCTTTAGAAAAATTAATGTTCATGGTATGATTTAAACAAGTATATAATGAGCAATGACTTAAACATTTTTTCTCACCAGTGGTTTGGTTCTGATTAATTTGTCCAATCATCATTAAATAAGGTAATCATACACAACTGTGAACATATATGAAAATGTTTACAGTGAAGTGTAAGGAATAGTTTGATGAAGAAGTAATCACACCTCCAATCCATATATATAAAGGATATAAAGATGCGGGAAGTTTCCACAAATCTTTTTGTAGTGGATAATATAGTAAATGAGGAAATGGAGGTGCAAGTCCTCCACCGTGCCATACAATAGACTCATTTCCTGTAGTACTTATACTATGATTATGTTTATTCCACTTTAGATCTGAAGCGTGGCCTTTGGTTCAAGTGGAGCCAATAGGACTCCAATCAATGACATTTCCAAAGGAAGTATTAACCAGTACTCAGGGTGTTTCTCCCCTACAAGTAGTCCAGGTTGCCCATTGGGGCAACTGATTCAGAATAGGTATTTGACAGGGAGGAATATGGGGTACAGAAGCATTTGGATCAAATAAAGAATTGTGGAAACTATAGGCACTTAACAAAAACCGTTGTTGTAACTGTTCCTTTTTTGTAGTATTTCTTGTAATAGTTAACTATGCCTGGAGTGCAACTTTAAGACAATGATCACGATGTCCAATACAAATAGTAGGTCCCTCCAATCCCACTGTATAGTTTGTAACATTAGCCCCTTCTCTTCAGTCTTTAAAGGTCCTTGCTGGGAATATGGTCGAGGCCTCCATCTAGAGTCATTAGTATACACTAACAATCGGGCATCATACCAAGAAATGGCCCCATTAATGGGAGGATGTGGACTATAGGCCCAATAAGTATCATTATCAGCAGTGACAAAACCAACCTGAGTGGAAAAGAAAGCCATCATGGCCAAAAACGTTGCCGATGCATTACCTCCATGACCATGTTGTTCAATGATCTTATTTGCTTCTTGAGTCAATTTCTTTATCTGTCCCCAAGTTGGTATAGTCGCCATTTGAGTGCTTGGTAGCAGATAACAAAACATTTTCCAGCTATTTGGGTCAATCTGAAGATCTGCTATGCCTTTCTGAACCTCTTCCATTTCCTTCTTTCACTTTTGAGCCATTTCTCAGTTTAATTCTCTTATCCGGTATCCAAAAGGATTCAGTATCTATGGAGATATAAGCACAACCTCTGCCCCAATGGTTAACTACCGCCAGAAGACAAAGGGATTTTAGTGTATCATAATAATATACAGGTTGTTTTAGTGGTTCACTAGAAACATGTACCCATTGTCTTTTAGCTGATGTTGAATTTTCTGCATCTCTATTCAAAAATAATGAGTGAATAGAGCTTGGGCTATTTGTCATCTTGGGGAGTCCATATAGTCTCCCCCTTTCTGTTTTTATAATGAAGATTTAAATGTTCTATTATGCCGATCAACAATGGCTTGACCTGTGCTATTATAAAGGATACCAGTAAAATGCTTGATAGAATAAGCCTGGAAAAATAACTGACATTTCTTAGATAAATATGAAGGGGCATTGTCCGTTTTTAACCGTATATGAATTCTGATGACAGCAAAGGCCTCCAAGAGATGAGAAATAACTGCACCAGCGCACTCAGATGCCAACGGTGTTGCCCAGAGAAAGCCTGAAAAAGCATCCACAGAAACATGAACATATTTCAATTTACCAAATTCAGGAACAATAGTAACATCTACTTGCCATAAGTGTCAAGGAGCTTTCCCACGGTCATTGGCCCTGGCTGATAAAGGGCCTGCATCTAAATTTTGACATATGGGGCATTGTTGTACTATTGCACTGGCTTGAGTCCATGAAATATGATAATCATGATGCAAAGAGTGAGCATTACAGTGCAAACGGGAATGAGCCTCAGTGGCCTGAAAAACAGAACCTACAAGAGTATTGATTAATGCATTACCTTTACTCAATGGTAAATTGCCATACCAGGCAAATTGGTATGAGCGCCAATGTGCATAACAAAAAGAGGTGAGGAACGGAGAGAACAACTTGCTGCAGTAAGTGAAATAAAGCATGTAATTCATTAGAATCAGAAGGAACAGTAACAGTTTCTGTAGTTTGTACCACTTGGACAGCATATTGGGAATCTGAAAGAATATTCAAAGGAATATCTCCTACATCAATTAAAAGTAAATATGTAGCATATAATTCAGCTTTCTAAACCGAGGTATAAGGACTTTGAAGGACTTTATTGTTGACTGTGTTCGTATATCCTGCCAGGCCAAAATTGTTAGCATCTGTGAAATAAGTTTTTCTGTTAGATATAGGAGAAAATGTAACACAATGAGGAAGGATAAAAGATGTTCTCTGCAGAAATTGAAGCAACTTATGAGAAGGATAATGAAATGTAAAACTTCCTAAAAATTCGGTAACAGCCAATTGCCACCGTACATTAAAAACATGTAAGGATTGTACGTCTGTGAGACAAAGGCAGTAGAAGGATCTTGATGAGTTAATTGATAAAAACAGAGCTGTCCTTTAGTAATCAAAACCGAAATTTTATCTATATATGTTTCCAATGATTTAGTACTTTTATGCGGAAGAAAAAGCCATTCAATAATATTATCTTGTTGTAGTAACACACCAGTGGGTGAAAGAGGTGTATGAAAAATCACAAGTTTTAAAGTTGTATAATCAGTAATTCTTTGTAATTGAGCTAGTTGGACTCAAGGGTTATCCTAAGTTGGGTCGCCCTCTAGTGTTGAAAATAATTGATGCAAGGCACATGTAGGGATACCCAATGAAGAGCGAAACCAATTTATATCTCCCAATAACTTCTGAAAATCATTGAAAGTCCACAATGAATCCCTTCGAATTTGTACCTTTTGGGGAATAATGATTCGTTCAGTAATCTTTTGTCCTAAATAAGATAAAGGAGGCTGTGAGTGAATCTTATCCCCCACAATTAAAAGACCAAAATCCTGAAGTATGTTACAAATAATCTGAAACAATTCTGGGCAAGAAAAAGTTGGAGGCATAGCAATTAAAATATCATCCATAAAATTCAAACCCAGAACGGAGGGCAGCAGCATGACAACTGGCATTGAATGTTCCTGAACGGACATCTCGACATACCCTTATAAATTTATCAATACCTCCTCCAGATTGTTTGATTGGTTGTATTAGCCTTCTACAATCTACAAAAGCATTTTAATATGCAAGAGTCTCGAGCATAACAGCCTGAGCTTACTCATTACTAATTGTTCTTTTGACAGCAACATGAAGCCGAGCCAAAAAATCAGTATAGGGTTCATTAGGAACCTGCATTATCTTAACAAAAGTTTGGGGGGATTGTCCTGAGTCTTGAATCTGCTGCCAAGCTGTAAGGCAAATTGCCTTTAATTGGGCAAGGGCAGCAGGGTTCATTTGACGTTGTTGTTGAAGATCAGCCCAGGCACCAGTACCTGTAAGTTGTTCCACATCAGGCCCTCCATTATGCTGAAAAGCGTTTAGGCGAGACACTCTTTCTGCTTCATCTCGCCACCATGATTTAAACTGCATGTATTGAGAAGATTATAAAGTCATATGAACACGCATTTCCCAATCTTTGGGATAAGTAAACTGTCCTCAGACAATGACATTAAAGGTCCAGTAACATAAGGGGAGGTAACACCATAAGTACTAACAGCCTGCTTAAGCATCTTTAAATATTGAAAACTGACAGGATCATATTGCACTTGAAAAAATCCATTAGGAAATTCTTCATTAGTAGGCATTTCCTGTCTTAAAATGGGAAAATTAAAAAATCCATTAGGACGCATGTCAGGAAGAGTCTTTTGGGGAGCCCCTGAATCAGCATCTAACATAATCTTTGTCATTTGAGGCGAATTTGGAAATTTAAAAATACGATGTGGAATGCCAGGGGCAGAAGCAGACGGAGGGATTGATTTCTGTTGTACAACAGGGAAAGCTTGTGCATCCTGTAAGCAAGCCTCCAGTTTTTTAATAAGATCGTCCAAAACATCCAATTTTGGATCGTCAGGGGTCTTAGGTAATGGTGAGTATGATTTAGATTGAATAAGACATTTCTCTTCTAATTCAGGTTTTGGAATCTCAGTCTCATCATTGGAAACATCATAATGATCATCAGACTCTGAATTGGGCATGGGAGGGGCAGAAGGCTCAGGAGGAGTCTCATATATATGTGAAGAAAGAATTTTCTTTTGGGGTTTTACTGAATCAGATTGAGAACGCTGACTGCTGTCATCTGAATCAGATTGAAAAGGTTGCAAGGCTAAAGCCACCATGTTAAAAGCTGCCCATTCCTCTGCCGATATAACTTCTCCAGCCTGAAGAGCTCTCCATAAAGCTTTACCAACCTGTCTCCAAATTTTTAAATCAAATTGGTTCTTATTGTCTGGAGTAAACCAATAGCAATGTTTCTGTATCTTTTGCAATAATGAAAGTAAAACTTTCTCTTTAATTTTTAATCCTGAAGCCATCAACAATGATTTCAATACTGCCATATAATCACTTGACACAGACGGGGAGTTCCCCATTATGCCCTGACTCTAAATTTCCCGAAGAGATGGCGGAACTCTTCGCCATCAGTAAAAACCTCCTCGGTCCTGTCAGTTCCCGTGTCTTACCTTTCGTGCCCCACGTTTGGGACCAGATGTTGATTAAAATGATCATAGAGGAGAAGGAAGACACAGCAGATGAGATGCAGGTGCAGAGTGGGGGCACTGCTCTCTCAGCTGAGTAGCCCCGACCCAGCTGCTGTCACAGCTTTTATTACATTTAGCAAGTTCTGCATGCGAGAGAAGCATTAATGCATAAATTCTGTTATACTTTTCTCAAGAGCAGAAGGCCATTACCTTCCTTCTCAAGCACTTGGTTGTCTATAACGTGCCTCCTGGGAACATCCCAAGAAAGTGTTCTCATGACTTCAAACGTTCTCAAGGATTGTTTGCAATCCTTGACGTTTCTCGGTTGTTTACTCGTGTGCGAGTTCACCAAGTGAACACGTCCTTGGGTGTTGACCACAGATGCCATGAGCCATTTCCTTCACCCTACTTATCGTGTATTTTTTTTATTCAGATGTGTTTTATTTTAAAAGTAATATGGTGTTTAAAATGCTTAGATTAATATGCTTATACAATTATGCACTTTCAGTTTATATATGATAGTAACTCTTCCCACCCGCTCAGATTTAATTATACCATTAAAATAAAGTTTTCCAAATATTGGCCAACCATGTTTTTATTTTAAGACTTTACATCTAACTATGTCAAGTAAATATCACTGATGGTGGGAAGGAAATGGATTTAAATTTAAGAGTGACCAAGGCATGTATAATTGACATTCTCTTAAAGTTTTCACCTATCATCCATGAGCAGAAATTCTGATGGTACAAGCTAGGTGCCCACCTTTAGCTCAAATCTGTGTCAGCTATATTTAAATGATTCTAGGCATATGATAAATGAGCTATGTAATAATATATGTATGACAAGAAGGTAAATTTAGCCTTTCAAATTACATCTTGCTAAATCTTTATTTAGAATGTCAGAGTGTTATTTACACATTATATTCTTTACTTGAAGTTTATTTTACAGGAATAAAAAGTTATGATTTCTTTCTTTTTGGGGAGGGAATGATTTTTTTTTAACTGAACCATTGAATTTGATTCTCTAAAGACATTTCACTGTTTTCATTTCTGTGAAGGCACTGATCACAAGTCCATTAGCAAAATACATTTTACAGTGATACATTATGATAATTCCAGCAATTGAATAGTAGATATTATATAAAAACAAGAATAAACACTTTCTTAATCAGCTCTTAAGTTTAAATTTTCTCCCTTTAAAAATTTTGAAGAAATTATTTATTTATTTATTTATTTTGAATATTCATGTAATAGAAAGCTGATTGTCCCCCCTCCTGCCCAAGATGTGGGGGCCAGATTCATATTGGGGTCATACTCATTACCAGAAATTGCTTTTCTGTCCTTTGACCCCTTCTTATTATCCCCCAATCTCCCTCCCCCATCCACTCTCCCCTCAACTCCAAATTTTATCACTAGGAATGTTCCCTCCCTCTGTTGAATCATGGGGCTACTGTGGTCTTTCTTTCCTGCCTTCCTTTCTCTCTTACCTCCCACATATGAGTGAGAACATGAGGTATTTATCTCTCCGTGCTTTGCATTTTTCATTCAACATAAGTTTCTCCAGATTCATGCATGTTGTTGCATATGGGAGTATTTCATTCATTTTTATGGCACAGTAGTATTCCATAGTGTATAAATATCATAGTTTCCTCATCCAATCATCTATTAATGGACATTTAGGGTGGTTCCATATCTTGGCTATTGTAAACAAAGCAGCAATAAACATGGGAGTGCAGACATCTCTATGACATGATGATTTCCATTTCTCTGGATATATACCCAGAAGAGGGATTGCTGAATCATATGGAAGATCTATCTGTAGTAGTTTGAGAAACCTCCAAGTTGTTTTCCATAGTGGTTGTACTTATTTACAATACCACCAGCAGTGCAGTAGTGTTCCCTTCTCTCCACACCCTCACCAGCATTTTTTATTCACTGTCTTTTTGATCATGGCCAGTCTAACTGGTGTGACATGGTATCTCAATGTGGTTTTAATTTACACTTCTCTGATGACTAGTGATGTTGAGCATTTTTTCATGTATCTTTTTACCATTTGTATGACTTCATTTGAAAAATATCTATTCAGCTCTTTTGGCCATTTTTTAATTGGTCATTTATTATTTTACTGTATAATTGCTTGAGTTCTATATATATTCTGGATATTAGTCCTTTGTTGGATACATAGTTGGCAAACATTTTTCCTACACTGTAGGTTGTCTTTTCACTCTGTGGACTGTTTCCTTTGCTGTGCAGAAGCTTTTTAGTTTGATATAATGCCATTTGTTTATTTTACCTTTAGCTACCTGTGCTTTTCCAGTCTTATTTGTGAAGTCTGTACCCACTCGTACTTCTTGCAGTGTTTCCCCTCTGTTTCCTTTAAGGAGTTTTATTGTTTCAGTATGTATATTTAACCCTTTAATCCATTTCGAGTTTATTTTGCTATGTGCTGAGAGGAACAGGTCTAGTTTCATTTCCATACGTATGATTATCCAGTTTTCCCAGCACCATTTGTTGAAGAGGCAGTCTCTCCCCTAGTGTGTGGACTTGCTGCTTTTGAAAAAGATCAGATGGCTGTGGGTGTATGGGTTGATTTCAGGGTTTTCTATTCTATTCCATTGATCTGTGTGTCTATTTTTATCTCAGTACCATGTTGTTTTGGTAATTATAGCTTTGTAATGTAGTTTATCGTCAGGTAGTTTTATGCCTCCGGCTTTTTTTTTTTTCTTTTCTTTTCTTTTTTGCTCAGGATTGTTTTGGCTATGCATGGTCTTTTACTATTCCATGTAAATATCTGGATAGTTTTTTATATTTCTGCAAATAATGACATTAGAATTTTCATGAGGATTGCATTGAATCTGTAGAGATCACTTTGGGTAATTTGAACATTTTCACAATGTGAATTCTTCCAATCCAAGAGCATGGGATATCCTTCCATCTTGTGTCCTCTTTAATTTCTCTCAACAGTGGTTTGTAGTTCTTTTCGTAGAGATTTTTCACATCCTTGGTTAACTTCCTTCCTAAGTATTTTATTTTTTTGGTGGCTATTGTAAATTTGCTAGCTTTCTTGATTTCTCTTTCTGCCTGCTCACTATTGGAGAATAGAAATGCTACTGATTTTTGTGAGTCGATATTTTATCCTGCTACATTACTGAAATCATTTATCAACTCTAGGAGTTTTTTTGTAGAAGCTTTATGCTGTTTGATATATAGGATCATATCATCTGAAAACAGGGACAATCTGAATTCATCTTTTCCAATCTGGATGCCCATTATTTCCTTCTCTTCTATAATTTCTCTGGCTAGTACTTCAGACACTATGTTGAATAGGAGTGGTGAGAGTGGGCACCTTTGTTTAGTTCCTGTTTTCCCATTCAGAATGATATTGGGAGTGGATTAATCATATATGGCTTTAATTATTTTGACATACTTTCCATCTATACCTAAATTGTACAGTCTTTATCATGAAGGAATGTTGAATTTTGTCAAATGCTTTTTCAGCATCTATAGAGATGATCATATGGTTTTGTCATTACTTTTATTGATGTGATGTATCTCATTTATTGATCTGTGTATATTGACCCAGCCTTACATCCCTGGTACGAATCCCACTTGGTCATGGTGTATAATTTTGTGTAAGTGTTGCTGTATTCTGTTTGTTAGTATTTTTTTGAGGATTTTTGAATCTATATTCATTAAGGATATTGGCCTGCAGTCTTCTATTTCTGATTTGGCTTTGTCTGGTTTTGGTATCAGGGTGATGTTTCCCTCATAGAATTAGTTTGGGAGAATGGCCTCTGTTTCAGTCTTTTGGAATAGTTTGTAGAGAATTGGTATCAGTTCCTCTTTGAAGGTTTGGTAGAACTCTGTGGTGAACCCGTCTGGTCTTGGGATTTTCTTTGTTGGGAGCCTTCTGATAATGGCTTCAATCTCTTTTGTTGTTATTGATCTGTTCAGATTTTCTGTATCATCTGGACTCAGTTTTGGTAATTTGTATGTGTCCAGAAATCTATCCATTTCCTCCAGATTTTCAAATTTGTTGGCATATAGTTGTGTATAGTAGTCTCTAGGGATTTCTTGCATTTCTGAATTGTTAGTTGTAATTTCACCTTTTTTATTTCTAATTTTTGTTATTTGGGTCTTCTCTCTTTTTTTCTTAGTTACCCTTGCTAAAGGGCTAAAGGTTTTTCAATTTTATTTAGCTTTTCAAAAAACCAACTTTCATTAATCTTTTGTATTGTTTTACAGTTTTCTATTTCATTTAGTTCTGCTCTGATATTAATTATTTCTTTCTGTCTACTAACTTTGAGATTCGATTGTTCTTGTTTTCCTAGATCTTGAAGATGAAACGTTAGGTTGTTATTTGCCATCTTTCCATTCTTTGGAAGTAAGCATTAAATTTCCCCCTTTGTACTGCTTTTGCAGTATCCCACAGATTCTGGTATAATGTGTCATTATTTTCATTAGTTTCAAGAAATTTTTTGATTTCCTCTTTAGTTTCTTCTTGGGCCCATATGTCATTAAGTAGACTGTTGTTTAATTTCCAAGTGTTTGTATGGTTTCCAGAGTTTCGTTAGCTATTGATTTCTAATTTTAATGCATTGTGATCAGAGAAAATACATGGAATAATTCCAATTATTTTGAATTTGTTGAGACTTGCTTTGTGACCTAACATGTGGTCTATCCTGGAGAACGTTCCATGTGCTGATGAGAAGAAAGTGTATTCTGAAGTTTTAGGGTGGAATGTTCTGTAGATATCTGCCAAGTCCAAATTGTCTAAAGTGTTGTTTAGATCTTGTGTTTCTCTATTGATTCTTTGTCTAGATGATCTGAACAATGCTGGAGTGGGTTGTTCAGGTCCCCCACTATTATGGTGTTAGTGTCTATGTCCTTCTTTAAATCTAATAGTGTTTTCGTAAATCTGTCTGCTCTGACTTTGGGTGCATATGTATTTATGATTATTCTGTCTTTTTGGTGGATAGATCCTTTTATCATTATATAGTGGTCTTTACCTCTTTTTATGGTTTTTGCTTTAAAGTCTATTTTATATGATAGAAGGATAGCTACTCCAGCTCATTTTTCATTTCTATTTGCATATTTCCTTTTCCAATCTTTCACTTGTAATTTATGTGTGTCTTTATAAGTCTGTTGAGTCTCTTGAAGACAGCATATTGCTGGGTCCATCTTTTTAATCCAGTCAGTCAGTCTGTGTCTTTTGAGTGGGGAATTTAATCCTTTCACATATATAGAGTCATTATTGAAAGGTAATGATTTACTCCTAGCATTTTATTTATTTTTGTTTAGATGTCTAAAGTACTTTTTGTTCCTTTCTTCCTAAATTTTGTTTGTCTTCTGTATTGTTGGTTTCTTTGGGTGGTAGATAAAGTATGCTTATTCTTTATTGTTACCATTTTTGTTTTGTTCTTTCTTGAGTATTCATAGCAGTGAAGGTTGTTTATTAGGTATCATACCCAGTACTTTCTTAAGATTTTCTTGTAATGCTGGTCGTGTGGAAGTGAACTCCCTCAGTTTTTGTTTGCCTGAGAAATGTACTGTTTGTCCTTCATTTCAGAAGGATAGCCTTGCTGGGTAAAGTATTATTGGCTAGAAATTTCTGTCTTTTAGTATTTTGAGTTTATCATCCCATTCTTTTCTGGCTTTTAGGGTTTCTGATGAACAGTCTGATGTTATTCTGATTGGGGCTCCCTTGTAGGTGACTTGCCACTTCTCTCTCACAGCTTTTATATTCTCCCTTTGTCTTTGATTTTTGCCAGTTTGACTATCACATGTCTTGGATAGGACCATTTTGGGTTGAATATGTTAGGGAATCTTTGGGCCTCCAGAATCTGGAGATCTGTGGCTTTCCCTATACCTGGGAAGCTTTCTGCTATTATTTCATTGGACATATTTTCAATGCCATTTCCATTTTTGTCCCCTTCTGGTATACCTGTGATTCAGATATTTGAGCAATAATGAGTGTCTGTTATCTCTGTTAGATTTTCTCCAATTTTTTAAAATTCTTTTTTCTTTTTTCTGGACTACCGATGTTAATTCAAACAGCCTGTCTAAAAGGTCAGAAATTATCTTTTCTGCTTATTCTAGACTGCTGGGTAGACTCTTTGCCTTTTTGTTGTTGTTGTTTGTTTGTGTTCCTGTTGTGTTTTCATTGAATGAATCATCCAGCTCCATAATCTCTGCCACATTCTCTTTCAAGGCAATTATTTCTTTGTACATTTCTTCTTTCAGATCCTGTATGTTTTCTCTCATTTCATTGTCTCGTCTGAGTTTCCTTGTATCTCATTTAGTTTCCTTAGAATTGTAACTCTAAATACCTTGCCAGTCATTTCAAAGGCTTCCTGTTCTATACGACCTAGAGTTTGAGAGTTACTGTTTTCCTTTGGTCATGATGTGCTTTCTTGATTTTTCATATTTCTGTTATCTTTTCTTTGGTGTTTTGTCATTGTGGCAAGAAGTATCACAGTCCACTCATTTCACCTGTTGTCTGGCTTTGATCCTGAAGGGACTGCTAATTCTAGGCAGCAGTAACTTAGCCTGGGCTGAGAGTCCCATGGAGCCTGTCTATTCCAGCATGGCTATCTCAGGGCAATGGGTCTTGAGGCTTTTAAGTCTCTGTAAGTAGCAGGGACCAACCTGGTCTGAAGGTCCTGCAACGCCTGCCTTTTCCAGCATCGTTGTCTTGAAGTGTGTTGTCTCTGAGTCTCTTATGTCATTATAAGTGTTGAGGATAGACCCATGCTTAAGGTCCCGCAGCACTTGCCTTTTCTGATGTGGCTGTCTCAGAGGGTGTGGACCCTGAGGTGGTGGCCAGTACTTTTAATGCCATATTCTAAAGAACTTTGCCAAGAGCAATGTCAAAAGGCTTTTTAAAAATGAATAGCTTAACAGTTCATTTTATTAATTTATTTATTTTTGTTTGTTTTTTATTTTATCAATATACAATGTACTTGATTTTCATGCCCCGTTTCTGATTCCTCCTTCCCCCTCCCTCACCCCTCCCACACATCAACATCATATCTGTTCACAGGTCTTAACAAGTTCAAGGAATTGTGATTGTTGTATCTTCTTCCCTGCCCCCATTTCTTTATGTATTTATTTATTTATAGCTCCCACAAATAAGTAAGAATATGTGGTATTTCTTTTTCTGTGTCTGTCTTATTTCACTTAAATAATTTTTCTAAGTCCATCCATGTTGCTATGAATACTAGTATTTCATTCTTTTTTTTTATAGCAGAGTAGTATTCCATTATGTAGATATACCACATTTTCCATATCCACTCATCTGATGATGGACATTTGGGCTGGTTCCAACCCTTAGCTATGCTAAATAGCACTGAGATAAACATTGGGGCACAGGTATCCCTTCAGCATGATGATTTCCATTCCTCTGGGTATATTCCCAGCAGTGGAATAGCTGAGTCATATTGTAGATCTATCTGAAATTGGTTGAGGAACGTCCAAACCATTTTCTATAAAGGCTGCACCATTTCACAGTCCCACTAACAGTGTTGAAGTGTTCATTTTTCTCTCCAACCTCAACAGCATTCATCATTCTCAGTTCACTTTTTTGTTGTTGTCTTTAATTCATCTTGAGTTTTGTTTCACACTTATAAAGTGTGAAATAAGGGATCAATTTTGTTATTCTGCATAAGAATATCCACTTTTCCAATACCATTTGGAAAAGGGCCTATCATTTCTCCATTGTGTGTTTAGGTGGCTTAGTTGGAGATTCAGTTGATTCAAGTCATGTGGACTTAATAATCTCTATTCTTTTCCATTGGTCCATGTGTATATTTTTGTTCCAGTATCATGGTGCTTGGCCATTATAGTTTTATAGTTTATGTATAATTTGCAGATGTCCAGTGTGAGGTGAAGCTGGTTCAGGGAAGGCTTGGTACAGCCTGGAGTGTCTTTGAGACTCTCCTGCACATCCTCTGGATTTACCTTTGATGATCAGACATGCACTGGGTCCACCAGGTTCCAGGAGAGGGGTTGGAGTCAGTCTCATCTGTTAATTGCAGTGGTGGTAGCACAAGCTATGCAGACTCTGTGCAGGGCCAATTCACCATCTCCAGAGAAAATGCCAAGAACACTCTGCATCTGTAAATGAAAAATTTGAGAGCCACAGACATGGCCATGTATTATTGTGTGAGAGACACAGTGATAGGAAGTCAGTGTGAGCTGAGACACAGACCTCCCTGCAGGGGTGCCCTGACCACCAGTGGGTCCTCAGAACACACTGAGCACAGCAGCCTAGTGCCAGTGGCAGGTGCAGAGGACAGTGAAGAGTTTCATGTAAAGATCAATGGTTTCTTGTCCTCCCCAAGTTCTCAGGTGTCTCCTGAGACATTCATGCCTTTTTCTTCATGTTTTTAAACACTCACATCCTCTCTCAGACAATGAGGAAGAAACTGACAATGTCTTTTTTCAGATAAGATGTGAATAGTCTGTAGAGTCATTTCCTTCACTGAATTTTTATGATTCATGTTTCATTCATGACAAACAGATCTTCCTGAAAGTTCTCATCATCTTTGATTGGAAATAATTTAACTGAAGATAAACAAGGCCCATTTACTGTGTGTTATAAGCTCACACTCTTAGCCATCAAACACCCTTTGTTTGTATATGAACACCTCCCCTTGGATAGGCACACCCCTGCCCCTCGTGGTTTTGAGTAAAGGTATATTCATCGATGCACTCAACCCAACTTAATCTCCCTTAATCATCCTCTCATGTATTCCTTCAGCTATGGACCCACCAGCAGGTGACAGTTGGGTCAGCTGAAGCTGTTTAAGCTATCCCAGAGAGCCCTTGTGCTTTCACACATATAACCAGGTAACTCAGGCACTAGTGCAGAACAGTCCTGCATCTTGTGAGAGGCACAAGTGGCTGCTGATGCCAGGTCACCTATAACAACTCACACACCTTATAGGAGAGCATGACCAGATGGCTCCACCAGCTTCAGAACACATTGACAGATAAGAGCATAAGATGCGATGGTCACAAAGTGGTCAGAAAATAGGCTGTGCAGGCCAGTCAACCCCAATGTAACCAATGTCCCCAGTGCCCAGTCCCCATATATGCAGTCACATATAGAACTTATTGAAGCAGAGAGCAGAATGATAGTTTCCAGAGAATTAGAGTTGTAGAAATGAAGAGATACTGGTAAAAGTTTATAAAGCTTCTAGTAAATGGGATGAATAAATTCTGGAAATCTGATGTACACCGTGGTGACTTTAGTTAATAATAATGTGTTTTATACTTGAAAACTGCTAAGAGGCTTTATCTCAAGTGTTCTCATGATACACACAAAAAAGTATATATAAAGTGTTAGATTCGTTAATTTAAATTGATGTTATCATTTCACAATGTATACATATATCAAAGTGTCTAATTGCACACCATAAGTGTGTATAACTAATGTCCACAATGACCATACTCCAAATATGCAGATAAATACATGTGAGTGCTAATGGTGTGGAGCACAGGTGCAGAACTGCTGAGAGAATAATCCACTAATGGGATTGATTTTAGAGGAAAATTAATATATAGTAAATGCAAATGAGATATTCATTCTTTCGAAAAATGTAGGTAAAGGGTAGATAATGTGTATTTAAACTCAGTATAGTGGCTGCCTAGTTAGCTTAGTTGGTTAAAGTGCAGCCAGTCCTTTTACACACATTCAAAAATAAGGCATTACCACCTATTCTTTATACTCAATCACACTCTCTCCAATTACCCATTAGGTTTTTCTACATATAGGGTCATGTCATCTGCAAAGGACATTTGGCTTTGTCTTTTACAATTTGCATGTTCTTTATTTCTTTCTCTTTCCTGGTTGTTCTGCTAGGACTTCTAATACTATGCTAAATAGGAGTAGTGAGAGTGGGCATCCTTTTCCTGTACTTAAGGGAAAAGTCTTCAAGTTTTCTTCATTCAGGATGATAATTGATGTTGGTTTGTCATATATGGCTTTTATTAAGTTGATATACTTTCCTTCTATACCTAATTTACTAAAAGCATTTGTCATGAAGGGATACCGAATTTTGTTGGATGATTTTCTGTATCTATCGAGAGAAATCACGTGGTTTTGGTCTTTGACTTTGTTGATGTGCTGTATGACACAACATATGACTTTAGGATTTTGTTGATGTGCATATGTTAAACCACCCTTGCATCCATGGGATGAATCTCACTTGATCATGGCGTCTAATTATTTTGGTGTGTTCTATATTCTGACTGCTAATATTTTGGGGGGGATTTTTATGTCTACATTCATCAGTGACATAGGCCTGTAGTTTTAAATTTTTGTTATTTCATTATCTGGGTTTGGTGTCAGTGAGATACTGGCATCAAATAATGATTTTGGGAAAGCGGCCTCTATTTCAATGTTTTGGAATAGTTTTAAAAGAATTGGTAGTAATTCCTCTTTACATGTTGGTTGAATTCAGCAGTAAATCCATCCAGTCCAGGGCTTTCCTTTGTTTTTAGACTGCCAATTATGGGTTCAATCCCATGGCTTGTTATTGGTCTGTCCAGGTTTTTTACTTCTTCTTGGTTCTATCTTGGTAGTATATATGCATTCAGAAATTTATCCATTTCCTCCAGGATTGCAAATGGTGGCAGAGAGTTATTTATAATAGTCTCTTATGATTCTTTGTCTAACTGTTTTATCAGGTTTACTGTCTCCTTTTGCATTTCTCATTTTTGTTATTTGCATCTTCCTTTACCTATTTTGTTTATCTTCTCAAAAACACAACTTTTTCATTTCATCGATCTTTTGTATCATTTGGGGGGGGGGGTCTGTATATATTTTAATTCTGCTCTGGCCTTTTTTATTTATTTTCATCTACTACTTTTAGAATTGGATTTAGAATAGGATTGTTCTTGTTTTTCTAGCTCTTTGAGATGTATTTTCATTTATATGAAGTCTTTCTATTCTTTTGATTTCCGTTTAATTAATTTATTTATTTTGCTATAAATTCTCTCCTACTATTGCTTGCAGTATATCACAGATTGTGGTATGATCTTTATTTTCATTAATCTCAAGAATTTTTTTGATTTCTTGTTTAATTTCTTCTGGGACCCATAGGTCATTCAGTAGCCTGTTGCTTAATTTCCATGTATTTGTATAGTTTCCAGATGTTTGCTTATTAGTGATTATTGATTTCCAGTTTAAATCCATTGTAGTCTGAAAAAATACTTGAAATGCTTTTGATTTTTTAATAATTTTCTGCTAATTGATTTGTAACATAACATGTGGTCTATTGTGCAGAATGTCCCATGTGCTTATGAGAATAGTATATATTCTGTAGTTATTGGATGAAATATTCTGTAGATATATTTCAGGTCCAATTTGTCTAAAATGTAGTTAAATCCTGTCCTTCTGTTAATTTCTTGCCTAAATTCTCTGTCCAATGCTGAGAAGTGGGTATTCACTTCCCTCAGTATTATCATATTGGGGTCTACTTACCTCCTTAGGTCTAATAGTGTTTCTTTTATACATCTGGGTGCCCCAGAGTTGGGTTAATATATATGTATGATGTTATGTTTTCTTGTTGGATAGATCCTTTTATCATTATATAGTGGCCTTCTTTGTCTCATTTTATGATTTTCGGTTTAAAGTCTATTTACCCAGTATAAGAATAGTTACTTTTGCTCATTTTTGTTTTCCTTGTATGGTATATCTTTTTCCATCCCTTCACTATGAGTCTGTGTGTGTCATTACAAGTGAGGCAAGCCTCTTGAAGACAGCATACAGTTGGTTCAAGCTTTTTAATCCAATCAGTCAGTCGGTGTCTTTTCAGAGTGGAGGTAATCCATTCACATTTATGGTTGTTACTGAAAGGTGTCCGACACTTGGCATTTTATTGTTTTATGTTTGCGTGTTTTAAATATGTTCTGTTCCTTTCATTCCCTTTTATCATTTGTCTCCAATATGTCTTTCATATTTTGAAGTGGTAAGATTCTGTTTCTTTCTATTTTGAATATGCAGTTTTGTTTACCAGTGAATTTTGTACTTTGTATGAATTCATCATAGTGATAATCATTTTTTGGATTTCAGATTCAGAACTCCCTTGAGAATTTTTCACATGGTTGGTCATGTGATGATGATGAACACCCACAGATTTTTTTTTTCTTTTTTTTCACGGAAATATACTATTTCTCTCTCATTTCTGGAGGATAGCCTTACTAGTTATACTATTCTTGGCTGTCGGTATTTTAAAAAATGTTTAGTATATATCATCCCATTTTCTTCTGGTGTGTACAGTTTCAGTAGGAAGTCTGAAGTTAGTCTGATGTGGGCTCCCTTAAAGGTGACTTAATGATTTTCTCTTGTAGCTTTTAGAATGATCTATTTGTCGTATTGACTTTAAAGAGATAATTCTTAAAGCTGCAAAAGAAAATCATTTCAATTCCTTTCAGATGTAAATAGATATTATAAAATATGAATTTATACACACACACACAAAAAGAATTATCTCTTTTTCTGTGAGCTTTGTCTGACAATAATGTGTCTTGGAGAGGGTCTTTTGGTTTGGGGGGTTTCTTTGTTTATTTTTTTAATTTACTTTTTATTATACATACATGTAGGGTACATGTTGATTTTCAATAATTGTGTACAACGTGTGGTGGTTAGATCAGTATAGTCAGCTTATTCATCATTACAATGCACAATCATTCTTTGAGTCTGTTGACTAATTCCTCCTTAGTCCCCCTCTCTCTACACCTCCCCTCCCCATTCCACCTCTAGTTTTCTAAAATGTCAATGTATTACTGTGATTGTTGTTTGTTTCTTTCTCTCTCTATTTCTCTTTATTGTTCATTTGTTTATTTATGGATTCAGCTTCCAGTTATGAGTGAGAACATGTGATATTCCTCTTTGTGTACCTGGGTTGTTTCACTTATAATAATTTTCTCCATGCTCATTGATGTTGCTGCAAATGGTAGAATTGCATTCTTTTTATGGCTGAGTAGTATTCAATTCTGTACACGTACCACAATTTCCTTATGCAGTCATCCACCAATGGACATTTGGGTTGGTTCCTTCACCTAGCTGTTGTAAATAGAGCTGCAATAAACATGGGTGTGCAGATATCCCTTTAACCTAATGTTTTCCAAACCTCTGGATACATCCTTAGGTGTGGGATTACTGGATCATATGGCAGTTCTATCTTTAGTTGTTTAATGAACCTCTAAACTATTCTCCATAGAGCACCCTGAAATCAACCCACGCACTTACTGCCATTTGATCTTCGACAAAGGCATCAAACCTATTCACTGGGGTCGGGACTCCCTCTTCAGCAAAGGGTGCTGGGATAACTGGATATCCATTTGCAGGAGATTGAAACTAGACCCATACCTCTCACCATGTACTAAAATCAACTCAAAATGGATCAAGGATTTAAATATACACCCCGAAACAATAAAACTTATTAAAGAAAACATAGGAGAAACCCTTCAGCAAATAGGGCTGGGCACAGACTTCATGAATATGACCCCAAAAGCACAGGCAACCAAAGGAAAAATAAACAAATGGGACTATATCAAACTAAAAAGCTTCTGCACAGCAAAAGAAACAATTAACAGAGCTAAAAGACAACCAACAGAGTGGGAGAAAATATTTGCAAAATACACATCCAACAAAGGACTAATATCCAGAATATATAAAGAACTCAAACAACTTTACAAGAAAAAAACAAGCAACCCAATCAAAAAATGGGCAAAAGAACTAAGTAAGCATTTCTCTAAAGAAGATATGCAAATGGCCAACAGTCATATGAAAAAATGCTCAACATCACTCAGCATCCAGGAAATGCAAATCAAAACCACACTGAGATACCATCTCACCCCAGTTAGGATGGCAAAAATCCAAAAGACACCGAAAGATAAATGCTGGCAAAAAAAAGAATACTACTCTGCCATAAAACAAAATGAAATTCTCCCATTTGCAACAACATGGATGAGATTTGAGGAACTTATGTTGAGTGAAATAAGCAAAGCACAGAGGGAAAAATACCATATGTGCTCACTAATAAGTGGGAGCTAAGACAGAAAGGAAGGAAGGAAAGAAAGACCACAGTGGTGTGTTGGACTTGCAGAGGAAGAGAACACACCTAGGGAGACAAGTTTGGGTGGGGGAAAGGGGGAGGGAGGGAGGTTGGGGGCAACTGAGTGCGGGACATGGGTTATAATTACAATTTATGATAATGGGCATGATGCCAGTATGGATCTGGCTATCATATCATGGCATGAGTGGTGACAATCAGATTTGTGCCCAATGAATATTTATAACCAATAATACAGAATAAGTAATAATTTACTGCTTTGTTTCACCATTAGTCAGACAACATAGGTATACAAATGTCAGTAAATTTGAATTTGATAAATTAACAACTCTTTCCAGATTCATAGAAGTAGTAAATTGGCAATCACCCAAGTAATCATTTTGTTTCAAAAACAATTTTACTTTCTTATAAAGTTAAAAGCTTAAAAAAAAAAAAAAAACAAACTTGTGGCCCTACCCACCTTCAGTATTTGATATTTTCAAACCAGTTGCTGTGACTCAGCAGATTGACCATATGACTTTTCTTGACTCCCATGATCCAGTGATTTCAATTTCTGAACACAGCTGTGCCTGGGGAAGACCTTCCAATGGTCACACCATGCAAAGTCCACCTGTGTCCACCAATACATAGAAAGTAGCTAAAATCTTCCTGCTGGTCACTGTTGTCAGGGTGTATCCCTGACCTTCTGCTCCAAGCCCCTATTTCATACAGAGAATTTTCCACTCTATGTCACTCACTGCTGTGGAAGGTGTTTATATGCATGGGCCTCAGATTCCAATTTATCATTTAGTACATTATAGTATATTTGACAGTATCCTTTTTTTGACCCATTAAAAAATTGAGTTTACAAGGCTAATCACCAACATGCACTAAAGGAGAAATAAGTGCATCCAGAGACAGGTTTATCCAGAGACAACTGAGAGCTACTCACCTGGACCCAAAGCCCCTGGAACCATTAGCTTATAGACATACTCAAATGCTATTTGTAATGAATTGCTGGAGAAATAGTGTGGACAATACTAGAGTTAAAATCTCATTGGGGAGGAGATTTAGAGAGGTGCCCACATGGTATCTACTTGACATTTTCGATGACACAATGAAAGTAGATAAATCAAATATATAAGGTAAAGCAAATAAAACCCTTTTTCTTCAGTTATGAGATGATGAATGCTATTATTTTTCCTGGTTTTGGTTTCTGTAAGGAGCTTATACATCACCCCTCTATCCATGCAGCAGGAATAGGCTGAATGAACTAAAAGTAACAACTCTTTTTATATTTCACAGAGAAGTGAAGTCACTGATAAACTGAAGATGTAGTCAGGGGACAGCTTTTAGTTAATAATCTTAAAATATGTATGACGTTTTTCCTGGATAATGCTTTTTTATTAGTATTTGTGTGTGATATTGTCTTCCTTTTCTGAAAGAAAATTTAAGCCACAGATTAAAAATGGGGAAAGTTACCTGAATGGACATTTCTCAAAAGAAGACAAGCAGATGGTCAAAAGGTGTATAAAGTAAATGCTCAACATCACTAATCATCAATGCACAAATTTATATCTTCCCACCCCTGTTAAAATGGTTGTTATCAGGAAGATGAAAAACTGGGGAATGCTGCTGAGGATGCAGAGAAAGGGGAGCTATTGTACACTGTTGATGGGAATGTAAACTAGTGCAGACATTATAAAAACTTTATGGAGATTCCTCAATAGATGCGGTAAACTAAAATTAGAACAACCATAAGACCCAGCAATAACAGGAAAGGAAATCAGCACACCAAGCAGACTTCAGCACCCTCATGTTTACTGCAGCATTATTCACAACATGCAAGACATGGAATCAACTGAGGTGTCCATCAACAAGAGGAGGGGATACAGAAAAGATGGTGTATACACAAACAGACACTACTCAGCCAGGAAAATAACATCCTGTTATTTGCAGCAACATGGATAAGCTTGGAAGTTATTCCATTAAGTAAAATATGTCAGGCATGGAAAGATAAATGCTACATGTTCTTACTCATATATTGAAGCAAAAACTATAAGGAGCACACAACAGGCCCAGTTACAGGAGTTTTCTTCCCAGGAACAGAGGGTGCAGCCTAAACGTGAGGACAGGCATTCCCAGGATGCTCTCTCTGGTGCAAAGCAGGAGGACTGGGAGGAAACACCCACACTCAGCTTCACTGGGAAAATAGAAAGAAGCAGAACAAATATGCAAAACCCCAACCTTAGCTACATCTAAAGAAACTGTCTTCTGCTTTACTTGTCAGAACATGAACAGAATGAGGCACTTCCTAATCTCCATGGAGCTGTTGAGATGGAGACAGCATTATTTACAACAAAACTGTGTAACAGGCACTTTTAAACATCTGGATAAATCAATGGATGAGACCTTTCCCAACATGAGTCCAGTCTGACAAGAATGAGAATCAGGGAACATGAAGACAGAGAGGAATGTGTTCCAGTCAAGAAGACAAAAATAATCTCCAGAGCAAGACATGAGTCTCCTGCGGCATGAGAAGCACCAGGTCCAAGTGGACCACAAAGATCTTCACAGGCTTCCTCCCTCACCTCATGGTAATGTCTCTCATTTCACAGTGTTCACAACACTTAGCTCTAACTGCACTCACATTAATTTTATAAACTGACACTAAAATGCTAAGTTTTCATTTACACATGTTTTATATTCTCAAATAGACAGAGATCCTCAAAGAGAGTTTTATCATCACAGTGCACACACAGCATGTAGAAGTTAGCTAATAAACACTTGCTATGTATATAATTCTAGATCTTCTTAATGTTCTATGTTTGTGTCTGCATTTTGTATCTCAAACTAAATTAAAGATTCTTTAAGGCATAAAATAATAAATAAATAAATAAATAAATAAATAAATAAATAAATAAATAAATAAGCAAATTAAATAAATAAATAATCATCTCCAGAAACAAACTCAAGGAAAGTGCAAATATGTGATTAACCTGAGAGGGAACTACAAGTAATGAACAAAAACAGTGTCACTGAAGTCAGGGCACTAATGAAATCACGAAGGAAGAATTTCAACAGAGAGATAAAAGTATAAAAAAGTAACAACCATAAGTGATGAAGTTGAATAATACAATGAATAAACTGAAAGAAATTCAACACAAGGTTTCAGAAATAGTCTAGATTCAGCAAAAGGGAGAATCAGTGAACTGGAAAGAAGGTCACTGAAAATTGTTTGACCTGAAAATCAAAATAATAGTATTAAAGAAAAAACAAGAGCAAAGACAGCAGATGGGGCTTATGGCACATCATGAAGTACAACAACACACACATTATGAGCGTGTTAAAAGAAGAGAAAAAAAAGTTGAAAGAAACATATTTGAAAAAAAATAATTGCCCAAAACTTTTCAAGCCGGGGGAAGAAAATAAAAATTCAGATACAGAAAGCCTGAGATAAACCAAATGAGATGAATCAGTAGGAAAATCCTCCCAGACATATCGTAATTGAATTGTCAAATGGAAAAAAATCAAACAGTTTTGAAATCTGCAAAGGAAAAGCAAATGTTTATGTGAAGAGAACCCTATTTGAAGTCAGTGAATTCTTCAAAAGAAACCATACAGGCAAAAAGGAGCATGAAATGAAATGTTCAAAATTCTGATAGAAAAAATAAAGTGACAAGCAAGTAAATCACACCCTGTAATCTTGTCTTTAAAAATAAAGGGGTGACGAGAAAATTTATCTCGTCTGTAGAACTTCTCTACAACAGATACTAAAGGGAGTGTGGCAGGCCAAAGAGAGAGGACGGTAATAATTTTAAAAATAATATGAAAGTATAAAACTAAATGGTGACAGCACAGACATTGTCAGATCCAAAACACTCTAATTTGGTAATTGTGGTAAGTAATTCTGTTAAATATTTCACATAAAGTTTAAAAGGCAAAACTATTACAAACAACTAAAGCTACAATACTTTACTGAGGGAAACTGTATTAGTCCATTTTTGTGTTGCTATAACAGAAATACCTGAGACTGGGTAATTCATAAGGAAAAGAGGTTTATTTGGCTTATGATTCTGGGACAGCAGCATCTGGAACAGGCTTCAGGCTGCTTCTTATACTCATGGTGTAAAGTGGCAGGCAGCGGCAGGTACAAGCAGATCACATGGCGGGCAAGAGAGGGGAGAGAGAGAGAGAGAGAGAGAGAGAGAGAGAGAGAGAGAGAGAGAGAGAGAGAGAAGGTGGCGGGGTCTTTTAAGCAGCGAGCTATCTGCACTCCCTGTTTATTTTACTGTTATTTACAGTAATGATATGGAAGTATCCTACATGTTGTCAGCAGATAAATTAATAAGTAAATGCAATATATGTGTGTGTATATGTAATGCAAAGTTATTTGACCTTTAACAAAAAGTAAATACTGCCATTTGTGACAACATAGGTGAACCTGGATATTAAGTTAAGTGTAATAGTTCAGATGATGAAAGAAAAGTATTGAGTGATCTCACTTACACGTGAAAGCTTCAACAGTCAAACTCAACACGGTGTTTATCAGAGTCCAGTGGAAAAGGATGGAAAGGTATGCTGGACGAAGTGTAAACATTTTAGTTATAAATAAGTTCTTGAGATGTAATGGACAACCAGGTCACCACAGCTAACAACGTCGTGCTGCAGGCCAGCACACGTGTATTGATTTCCTTAAATATCATATGAAAATAAATTGTTTTTCAGCTGGTGCTTTCAGACCATTCCCATGTATTAGTAATCCTAGTCCTGGAGTTGGATTAAAAGCTAGAAGTTCTCTATTTGTTGAAAATTTTCTTTTCTCCTTTTCTTTTCTCCTTTTATACCACCTCTTGTTCTAACTTAGCAATTTTAATATGGCATTCATCTTCCATGCTGATTTATTATTTATATTTCTTTAATAATTATTTTATCGTTTTTGTAAAGTTTACAATATGCATTTTAAAAATCTGATTCTACCTCAGATAAGATCCTACCCCTTCATGTGTTTTGTAAAGACCTTATAACATCATATTATATATTATACTATAGTATTATATTTTATATCTTATATTATAGTTTCAACTGCTCCCTTCTTTCCCTGGCCCTTGTTTTTTTTTTTATTTATTCTCTATTCCATATTTATAAACATGTGAGATGTGGTAACTATTGCTTTACCCAGCACATGAGATCTTAGAGCAGTTACAAATATAAAAATATTATAACCAGTGTTTATATTTCAATTTAAAATTTCTTAATTTAATTTTATAAATTGATATTTCGATATGTGCCCTTTACCATAAAAATGTGTTGCGTCATTTGTAGAAGGTGAATGTGCTGGCAGTAAATTCCCTCAGGATCTTTTTCTCTGACACGGTTTCTGTCATTGTTGCAGCTGCTCTTAAAATTTAAGTACACCATTCTATCAATTTTTCTGCTTGCCTGATTTAACATCTTGCTGTAACTTGTTTTCTGTGGTTTAACATCTTGCTGTAACTAGTTTTCTATGTGTTTGTAAGGAAAGCATCCTCTGCTCTCCATAGTCTGCCTTTAAGATTCACTCTTTGGTTTTGGCTTTTACTGAGTATGTCAATATAGCACAGAAAGTCTATTACAAATAAACTTATAAATGCTTTGGCTGAGAAGGAGTGATAGAAAGTTAGGAATGACTCACAAAATGTCAGAAACTCCTGAAAACACATATGCATAAGCTCTGTTTCTACAATTCTTCAGGTACATACAAGAAGACTGACAAACTGCACTCATTACGAGAGGATTTGACCACCCTCCCTAAGCATGCCCAGCTGTCTGTGAGTTGGATCAGAGAAACAGGTTGTCGTACAGCTGTGAGGAGCACAGGGAAAGGTACTGGGGCTCACACTGACCAGATGTGTGTCCTCACACACAACAGGCAGCCCATGTACGATTCTGACTTTAGTTTTCCACCTGTAGAATGGAAGTAACATTAATAATAAAAGAGCAACCCCAGAAGAATATTACCTTATTTTTCAGCAGAAACGTTTCAGTGCAGAAGAAAGTAGGATGATATATTAAATTGTTAGAAACATTCTTTCTATGGTTGAGGAGTATCCCATTGTGTGTACATATATACATTTTCCTAACCTGATCATCCATTGATGGACACTTAGGTGGTTCCGTATCTTGGCCATTGTGAATAGAGCTGTGAGAAACATGGGAGTGCAGGTGTTCCTTTGACATGATGATTTCCACTCCTTGGGGAATATACACAAATTGCCATCTGCAGCAACATGGATGGGCTAGCAGAAAATTATGTTAAGAAATCCAGGCACAGAAAGAGAAATATCACGTCCTCATTCATAAGGGGAGATAAAAAAACAAACAAAGAAGAAAACAGAGAAACAAAGAAACAAACAAAAATCAACAAAAGAAACAAAGAAATAAACAACCACAATAATATATTGAACTTTCAGAAGGAGAGAACAGAATTTTGGCTACTAGAGGTGAGAAAGGGGGAGGGGCAAGCAATAATTATGTATTGCAATGATGAATATGCTAATGATGCTGATTTAATGATGACACATTTTATACAAATAAATTAATAAATACAACAACAAAACAAAACCACAACCACAACAGCTGCCAACCAAGAAACTACACCTGGAAATTTTTGTCTTCAGAAAAGGAGAGATAAAGGCTTTTCCAGACAAGAAGAAACAGGATGCGTTCGCCACCACTAGATCTGCCTGTAAGAAATGCTGAAGGGTCTCAACAGGTCCAGAAGAATAAAGCAGCTGCATCTGCTCGTTCTGGAATCTCTCATGTGGTAGTTTTATGCAAACTTGATTCTCACTCTCGTGATTTTTTTCTCTCATGTCCTATCTCCTTTTCCCTTCTTGTTCTGTTCCTTAAAGTGATTCATAGTTACCTGAGAATGTGGGATCTATTGGAAGACATTCTTAACCTCCAGCACATCCAGTGAGCTTTCTCTATGCACATCCATCTCTGTTTCCTTTTCATTCCACTCCGGGGATAAAGTTCGTGTTCTCACCTGAGGCCAGACCATCCTTTCATGTCTTTGAGCCTTCAGAAAATCTCCCACAACAGGAACATGTTGAGAGAACTTACCCCACAGCCTGCCTCATGTCCCCCATGTGTGTGGTGACCTTACCTTCAGCTGTCACCAAAGCTGTAGTGCTTTGCAGCCACAAGTGCCTTCCAGTGCCACCCACTCCCCCAGCTCAATGCAGCTCGTGGATCCTAAATATCTCCAAGACACCATCATATTGTCTGCCCTTTGTGCTGTAACTCAGTGGTGGACTATTTTATAGACTAACTCAAGCCACACCCAAGTCTCCCCACCTGCATTTCATGCACTTCGTGGACAGGCTGTTCCATATCGTGGTGCACCTTATGCATTATGTCCTGTGTAGGTGGAGACGGCACTGAACTCACATGACAGTGATGCCCACAGACAGTGGAGCATG
Source organism: Galeopterus variegatus (assembly GCF_000696425.1). NCBI lineage: Eukaryota > Metazoa > Chordata > Mammalia > Dermoptera > Cynocephalidae > Galeopterus > Galeopterus variegatus. Next base: position 61,697 of record NW_007732883.1, on the reverse strand, counting down.
CAGATATTGGTGTTGTGGCACTGACAATAAAAAGGACAACAAATAAACAAAAAGGGAGACCAAAACATGAAACGGGGTGGAATCTCCTCAGGATCTAAGACTGGGGAAAGAGCATACATAAGACTTCAGAACACAGGCAACAGAACACAAAATAAACAGATGGGACTACATCATAGTAAAAAGCTTCTGCGCAGCAAAGAAAACAATTAACAGACTGAAAAGACAGCCTTAAGAAAGGGAAAATTATTTACTGTATGTATATGTGTACATATATATGTATAGGTATATCTTCAACAAGGATTAATATCCAGAGTATATAAGAACTCAGACAACTTAATAGTAAAAAAAAATCAGAGAAATGCAAATGAAAACCACACTGAGATATCACCTCACCCTAGTTAGACATGCTATTATCAAAATGACACAGAATAACAAATGCTGGTGGGGATGCAGAGAAATGGAAACACCTCTCTTTTGGTGGGATGGTAAATTAGTTTGGCTGCTGTGGAAAAAAGTATGGACATGAATTAAACAACTACCAGGTGACTACCATAGGATCCATTGATCCCTGTTGGGCCCAGTTTTAGAAGCAGACATTATCTGTGAGCCACATGGTGCCTATGGGTGGAGGATGAAGATGGCGCCTGCGGGAAGTAGGGGAGGGATAACCCAAGATAGCTCCAAAAGGTTTTTATTGGTCCTCCAGTATTTCTGCACTCGTGAACCCTGTGTGATCGCTATGCTCAACATGTTAGTACAAAATGCATGCCCGTGTGATTCTTTTTATTGATTGGTTAGTTCATGGAAAGCCCCTACTTGCTTATATAAATTGCAGTGTAATGGCAATAAAGTGGAACTGCCCTGACAAAACCCCTGCCGCATCTGAGCCTCTCTTTCACGGGGCTGGGGTGGTGGGCAGCAGGCTCACTTTTCCCTGAGATCCCTCGGCCCCAATACCGGGGGTAAACCTGTCGACTCCTTCTCCTACTGGGTCTATGGGAGGACCCCAGATGCAACCCCACAGAAGCTGGTGCCCAAACACGGACCCACCACATAAGAAGAACTGACCCACCGTGCGGCCTTGAGAGAGAGGTGACAAGCGGCCACGAGCCTCAGCGTGGAGCTTCCCTCTGGAGAAACACCATCTCAGGATAACGGATGTTTTCAAGGTGAGTCTCCTTATTCCCAACAGACGAATAGGGTTAAGTCATTTTCACTCTTTTCTTATTCTTCCCACTCTTATTTCCCACTATCCTTTCCCTCTCCATTCCGTGACTTTCAGTGAACAAGCAGACGGGTGTGGGACAATTGACAGGTCGTGGCCAGGGTGACTCTCTTGTAGACCTTGAAGGTCTCATTTCAGTCGGCTCCAGTAGCAGAAGTCCAACCGGGTGAAAGTCCTCCTTGCCTTCTTCCAGCTGAGGGACCGGCCATCCCCTATCCCAAAATACTGGCCATCACCAGTCACGTCAGGTTTTTTCTGGTGATAACCCTCAGCTGCTTTCTCTTTCTGTTTCTATACGTCTAAACACCATGGGAAGTATCACGGGCAAAACAGATGAACCAGCCCTTAAGGCGCTAAAATATTTGTTAAAAAGTAGAGGACTTGAGATTTCTGACAGTGTGGCTGCCAAGATCTGGGAAACCGTTCTAGCACTGACTCCCTGGATTGTCTCGGCCAACCTGTTTTCTTGGGACACGTGGGACCGCGTACAAACCCTTGTCTGGCAGCATGAGGTCGCTGCGAGGAGGACCCACCCTTAGGGTTTTCCCTACTATTTCAGCCCTTAAGTTTTGCTTCTCACAAGGCTACAGAGGTAACGGCCATACCCCTACCTACCCAGACTTAGAAGAGCAATGGAAAAGTTTGACAGGGAGCGTATTAAGGGCAGCCTAACCATGTCTTCACAAGGTCATGCCCAGGATACCTTCCAGCCAACACATATTTCCAGGGACCCACCAGAGGAACGTGGGGGACTTTCTGCAGCGTAAACCACCAGGGGAGGGCCTTTACCCCCTCCCTCCTCTCACTAATGACTTACAGGAGGGGAACAAAAACAATAAACAAATAACAGCCAGTTGGCAACACAGATTTCAACTAAATGATCCCTGGGAGGCTCGCCTGCCCTTTCACCACCAGCCTCAAGCTTTCCCTGTTAATGTTAACTATAAACAGCATGAGCCAATGGGGAATCCCTGGGAAACTTCACCACCATTTCCTTACCAACCCCAGGCTTTTCCTGTCAATGTCAACCCTTGGGAGAACAGACCAGCGCCCTGGTACCCCTGCGAGGCTACAGACCTAAAAGAGCTAAAAAATGGCTGTGGCCAAAGATGGTCCAAATTCCCCATGGGTGGAAACCATCCTCCAGGGATTAGCACATCCACCCTGCACCACCCAGGATTGGAAAATGCTGTGTAGGGCAGTACTCTCAGGTCCCCAGTATATTAAATTTTGCACCATTTTAAAAGAAGAATGCCATGCTCAGGCAGAGAGGAATCAGGCCACTAACCCAGTTATCCCAATAACATTTGGGATGCTATCTGGAATGGCAGACCAATACAGTAGAGGAATTCAGCAAGCCGCTGTCAATGCTCCATATCAAGACCAGGTTAGGGCCATCTGCTTAGCGGCTTGGAAAAAGCTTGCAGAGCATCCTACAGAGCCCCCATATCAGGCATAACCCAGAGAAACAATGAGGACCTCCCTTACTTCATGGATACAGTAGAAAAATGCATACAAAGGAAATTTCCCCCAGGGCCCCTAAGAGACCAATTTGTTAAAATGCTGGTATGGGAGGGAATGACATCAGATCACAAATTGGCCTGTGCAGGTCAAAAGGACTGCCCCATAGAAAGGTGGACCATCGCCTCTAGGGATGTGGGGGCCCAAGGCCATCAGGCCCGCACCATTGCTACTGCTCTCCAAGCCCAAACCGATGCCCTCACCGGGGCAATGACTACAGCCTTTAATACCATGACCACCCCTGGAAACAGCCTCTCAGGTAATAAAACAGACCATTGGTTTGGCTATGGGGAACAGGGACACTTTAAAAATAGCTGTCCACAAAATAATTGAAAACCAAAAGGCTGAAAACCTACCACCACCCCATGCCCAAGATGCATAAAGGGCTACCACAGGAAGGCAGATTGTAAATCTAAATTTGATAAGGATGGCAATCCTTTAAATTAGAAAATGGGCAGCCTGTAGCCCCGTCATCCCAAGGGGGACCCCATTTTCCACCACAACAAGTTAGAAACCCTCTAAGTCAACCTAAACCCGGATGCAACTCACACCGAATCCCCACAGAGCTAACAGGAGTTAACAAAGCCCGAAAACCTGCAAGGGCTAAATGGACGTTGCCTATTTTGCCTGTGTTAAGACTGGAAATGGATATAATGATCGGGGGGGGGGAAAATTCTGATGCCTAATTGACACCGGAGCTGACCGCATGGTCCTTAGAGAGGAGGAAGTTCCTAATAGCTGGACGATGGTCCCAGGACCACACATAATGGGGTCAGAGGAAATACATAGTCAAAAGAAACTGTTGGCTGGCTCCCCTGGAAAAATGCTGATGGCACAAGAGGGGAAGTAAAATCTCTTATAGCTGCAGGACTTAATGCAAACCTCCTAGGCCAAGACATTCTGGGACAAGCAGATGCCTATATCACCACTGATTATAAAGAATTTTATGATGACATTTTAGATGAGGAGGAGTACCAGCAGCAGTTCAAAATCACTTTTTGCCCAAATTATAGAGGGGACCCCGAATTCCGAGACATGTGGGAGGGAAAGCCACTTACAAGATGGAAGGTTATAAGATGGAAGGTGAACCCACAATCCTAAAGGCCACTGCCCCCTGGGTCCCTCCCTTCTGTTGGAAACCAGAACCCCAATTTGGGTGGAGCAGTGGCCTCTCCCAACTAATAAGTTGCAAGCACTTGAGGAGCTTATCTCAGAACAATTAAAATTAAAACATATTCGCCCATCCACTAGCCCCTGGAATACCTCTATTTTTGTCATTAAAAAGTCTTCAGGAAAATGGAGATTGTTACAGGATCTTAGAAAAATTAATGAAAGAATGTTGCTACAGGGAACCCCCCTAAGGGGATTGCCTTGGGTACCAGCCATCCCTAGTAACTTATGCCTCATGGTTATAGATGTTAGGGGCTGCTTCTTTTCCATTCCTTTAAACCCACAGGATTATGAAAAATTTGCCTTTTTGGTTCCCTCAACTAACTTTAACGGGCCAGATAAACATTTTGAATGGATTGTTTTGCCTCAAGGTATGGCCAATAGTCCGTCCTTTTGCCAAAACTATGTTTATGAATTACTCCAACCTGTCAAAAGGCTCCCCCATGTTGAAATGTATGTTTACATGGATGATATTATCTTAGGAGCCCTAAATACTTTCCAATTGGCCGAGGCATATAAAGTCCTGCAAATGTGCCTTACAAAGGGTAACTTGCATGTTGCAGCTCATAAAATCCAAGTTGTTCCGCCTTTCAAAATTTTAGGTACCCAGTTAACCTTGCAAAGCATTAGTCCTTTAAAACCTCAACTTTGTAACCCACATTCTTTTTCTTTGGTTGATTTACAATGCCTTTTAGGTGAAATTAATTTGCTATGGCCTAGGATTCCCATTTCAACGGGCCAGCTGTTACCTCTTTTTAACCTATTAAGGGACAGCCTGCATCATGATAAAATCTCACTTTCAGTTGCACATAAACAGTGCTGGAGACCAGCTCCATTCTAGTTGGGGGTCTTTGAAAGAGGGATGGAGAGGGGGTGAAAATAAAAAACACAGGCAGAGACCTCAGTTCCTTTGAAGCACATTCTCACCCTGTGGGCTGTCAGCGCTGTTGCAGCCAGAAAAGCTAAAGCAGCTGAAGCAGCCTTCAGACTGAAAACAGCATTTTTGTTTGTTACACAACATGGGGGTGGTTAATGTGGGCATTTTAACTACATAAACCCTTAAAATTATTAAACCAATAGTTAAACAGAAACATTTCTTAAAATTACATCAGTTCTCATAAAATTAATAATCCACAAGGTTAAATAAAACTCGGTGGTCAGCCAATTCTTTCTGGTGATTATATCTGTTGTGGTCGATTAGTCCATGACTCACTGTTCTTGACGTTTTTCACCATTGTGTTTCTTTTCTTCTTGCCCTTGTATTAACCTTAAACTTATTGCTACCAGCAAGCATAAATTATATGTCTGACTCAAAACTGAGATGGCAGCAATTGTGGTTTCAAATTGTTAAACAAACCTTATACATATTTTTAACTTTGATTTAATGATTCTCATATTTCTATAGGCATGAACCTATTGTTTGCTTGGAAAAGGAATAAAGGGTATTTGAAAAGCTTTATCATACATGTACTTAATATAGTGGCTGTGTGGCCCAATGTAAAGTGTCAAAGTGCACAGCACAATCCCTCACAAAACCAGGTGCATTCTAAATTCCATCTATAATCTTTATTTTTAGGAGGGAAAGTTGTGCATCATAAGTTTTTGTCCCAATATCTTACTAAGCTGTTTTTATTTAACTTAGGACACTAATGAGTAACAGGGTTTCTATGCATTCTTTCTCATAAACTTAATTTTTCCTATGGTATCTTTTTCTATTAATTCCAACCATTCTCTTACCATTAATGTAATCCCCTGTAAATGACATTTGGCAACTTAAGTCATATTTAGGACGTCCCCTAGGAGGGTACCAAATTTTTCCTTTTACCATTTTATAATCCATATAATCATTTACACAGATGGTGGGAAGAGGATGGGGATTTCTATTGTTTACTAATTTCTTTGGTAAAAGCAATTGCTCATGGCTACTCATAAGGTGTTTTTAAAACATCCGTTAGTGTAATAAATTGAATCAAAAGGGACAATTTGGAATTGTTCAATCTTCCCAGATCTTTTGTGGGATAATCTAATTTTATGACAACAACCGTTTGTGTGTCATTTTTTGCATCTTTTGGAAACTCAGGAAACTGCCATGCTGACAAAAACATCAAAAGAGAAAGCAAAAGCAGCACCACTGTGCCAAGGCAGAGATCTTTACAGTGAAAGCAAGTGCTGGTAACTGTGGCCCTGTCAGTGGCTCTCCCTCCGGGGCCTTGCCAACTCAGAAAGGGAAGCCCAAGCTATTCTTTTCTAGACCCCACCATGGTGTGGACCGCGCCAAAACAGCTCTTACCAGAGGTTCAAAATTCTCTCAACCAGGCTCAGCTTGCTAGTTACTCTTCCTCAAAAGACTTGCAATTATGGATTCTCCCTAGTCCCACCATCTTCATGGCAGACCTAGCTCAAGAGGAAAACCCCTTACAATGGGTTCATATATCACTGAGGGGATCCCCTCGAGTTTATACCTATATAGACCAAATGGCCGACTTAACGCAAAAGGGAAGGGACATAGCACTCCGATGCCATACACGGGAACCTAATAAAATAATTGTTCCAAACCCACTGAGTGACCTCGAATGGATCTACAGAAACAATCCTAGAATGGCCTTGGCATTAGAGGGCTTCCTGAGCATCCTTGATTGTCACTATGGGCCTTATAAATGGGTCCCTTCTTTTGGCTGTTTAAACTGGAGAGCACCTCAATTATTTCTACACAAACCCATGCCTGATGCCTATAAGGTGTTCACTGATGGGGGTGAACATGGGGCTGCTGTTATTGTCTTCTTGTGCCATGGAAAACAACCATCATCTAACATTGTCCCTCAAAAGTACTGTGAGCACTGTGAAGGATTGGTACAGTCTAAGGAACTCTTAGTTATAATTTTAGCATTTAATAAGGTCTCAGAACCCATAAATTTATTTTCTGACAGTTTGTATTCCACTAATTTGGTGCCAGGGGTGCTTAATTCCCATATTCGTTTAGATAACAACCCAATTACCCCTCTTATGATACAGGCCCAATCATTGTTATTCAAACGGGTTCAACCCATCTATATACCCCATCTTAGAGGCCATCAAAAATTGCTGGGTCTACTTTCAATAGGAAACTTTTTAGCAGACAAAACAGCCTCTTCTAACCCCCATGACTTAACTTTACAAGATGCACCTAATCTCCATGCCCTAACTCATATAAATTGGAGGAGTCTACATAAACGGCTCCTGCAAATCACAATTAAAGATTTAAAAGATTGTTCATACTTGTAAGTTTTGCCTTCCTTACTTACAGGTGCCCCCTTTACAATACCCAGGAGTTAACCTTAGGGATTTAAAACCCAATGTATTATGGAAAATTGATGTTACTCATTTTTCTCCTTTTAGAAAGCTCAAGTACGTTTTTGTTACTGTTGACACCTATTCTCATGCCTGCTGGGCAACCGCTCATTTAGGGGAAAAGGCTCGACATGCCCAAAGTCACCTTTTACAATGCTTTGCAACACTTGGACTCCCCAATCAAATTAAAACTGATAATGGCCCCTGTTTTGTCAGCCGTGCATTTCAGGGGTTCCTTTCAAGCTGGCGCATTCACCACACCACAGGTACTCCATACAATCCACAGGGACAAGCTATAATAGAGCGTTATCACCAAACTTTAAAAACCCAATTACCAAATCAAAAAGGGGGTGCCACCAGCCCCCACGAACAATTAGGATTAGCACTATTTACATTAAACATTTTAAATTTTTCCAAAAATTAGTTAAGGGCACCTTTTCAAAAGAACTGTTCTAATCAAGACATAAAGCCCAAGGTACAAGTTAGATGGAAAGACCCCATTTCCAGACACTGGAGAGGACCTGACCCACTGCTAACTATGGGAAGGGGATTCGGATGTGTATTCCCCTTTGACAAAACCTGCCCCATATGGATACCGGCCAAAATCCTTAAATTTGTACCTCAAAATCTTGAATCAATAACCCAGACCAGAGACAACAACAACCCCGAGGCAAATTCTTCTCTTTCAGGAGACTTATGCAACAACCCGGGTGAACCTGCCTCTTAATCCTCATGAGAGAGTTTCGCTCCAATCCTGATTGCCTTTGTCCTTAACACCATCAAAAGCAGCATGATGCATCCCCTGGTCATCCTATGGACCACCTGGCTCTTTGGCACATGGGGAACCAATCACCTACCAGTTCAACAAACCTGGATGAAATATTTTTGGTTATGTTATGATGTTCATCCCCCGTATTTGGAGGCTGTGGCATTAAGTGATGTGACCATCCCCATTACAACAGAAACCATCCTGGTTTAACCATACAACATATATTGGGAAAAGGATTATGTGTTGGTGTAAACAACCCCTCCCTTTTTTCCAATACCATTATCCTCAACAGTACCTGGGCTAAACTCAGCCTTGGGTGATGGTTATGCACCAAATCAGGGCTTACTGCTTGTGTGTTTAATCAATCCTTATCTCATGAAACTTGTGTATCAGTAGATATTGTTCCCTGAATATTATGGAATAAAGGGGAAGAAATGTTTCAGTATTGGACAAGTAACTTTCCTCAGTGCAGTAAGAGGGCACTAGGGGCCACTGTTACCATTTGTACTTTATTGGGGATTGTAGGTACTGGGGCGGGGGCTGCTGGACTAGGATATACTTACACCCATACACAAGCTTTAAGGGAGGCTATAGACATAGATCTAGATAGGCTTGAAACATCAATTACTCATTTGCAAAAATCATTAACTTCTCTTTCTGAAGTTGTATTACAAAATAGAAGGGGATTAGACCTCCTATTTTTACAACAGGGAGGCTTATGTGCAGCTCTCAGGGAAGAATGTTGCTTTTATGCTGATCATTCTGGAATAGTGAAAGAATCTATGACAAAAGGTTAGAGAGGGCTTGGAAAGACATAAAAGAGAAAGAGAGGCCAATGAGGGCTGGTTTCAATCTTGGTTTAACAGTTCTCCCTGTCTTACCGCCTTAATGTCTGCCTTAGTGGTCCCCTCTTCATCCTCCTCTTAGTGCTAATGTTTGCTCCTTTAATTTTTACTAAAATCATGGCTCTCATTCGACGAAATCTAGGACCCATAACTATGCTCACCCAAGTGGTAGAAAATGCGGCCCAAGAAAATTCCCCCAAAAGCCTTGGGTCAATATAGCCCTTCAAAAAATCCACAGTAATCTTTAAGGGCCTCCACTGGCTCTCCAAAGGTGGCTGGCTAGCCAATGATGGGTAAGATCCCCAGAGAGGGATGACCTAATTCAGTCACAGTCACAAAAAAGCCAATGAGGTTGAGAAGTTAGCTGCCTCACCTGCCCATTACAGGGTTGTTCTTTTTATAAAGAAAATAGGGGGAGATGTTGGGTCCATTTTAAGGAGCAGACATTATCTGTGAGCCACATGGTGCCTATGGGTGGAGGATGAAGATGGCACCCATGGGAAGTAGGGGAGGCGTAACCCAAGATAGCTCCAAAAGGTTTTTATTGGTCCTCCAGTATTTCCGCACTGGTGAACCCTGCGTGATCACTATGCTCAACATGTTAGTACAAAATGCATGCCCGTGTGATCCTTTAATTGATTGATTAGTTCATGGAAAGCCCTTACTTGCTTGCTTATATAAATTGAAGGGTAACAGCAATAAAGTGGAACTGCCCTGACAGAACTCCCGCCACGTCTGAGTGTCTCTTTCAGGGGGTTGGGTGGGCGGGCAGCAGGCTCACTTTTCCCCAAGATCCCTCGGTCCCAACACCAGGGGTAATCCTGTCAGTTCCTTCTCCTTCTGGGTCTGCGGTAGGACCCCAGGCACCCCATAGATCCCACCACTGATGTGTACCCAAAGGAGTGTAAGCCATCGTGTGGAAGGAACTCCCACACCCCATGTTTATGGAGGGTCTTTTTATAATAGCCAAGATTTGGAACCAGCATAAACGTTTGTTAACAGACTATTGGATAAGGAAAGTGTGGTGCATATACATAATAAAATACTACTCACCATAAAAGAAAACAAAGTTTTGTCATTTACAACAGTGATGAGCTTGGAGAATTTCATCAAAAGTGAAGTAAGCCAGGTACAGAAAGAGAAATACCGCAGGTTGTCACTCAGAGAGAGAGGGGGGGGGGGAAGGAAGGAAGAAAGGAGGGAAGGAAGGAAGGAAAGAAGGAAGGAAGGAAGGAGAGAGAAACAATAATAATAATGTTAAATTTCAGATGGAGAGAACTGACCTGTGGTTATGAGAGGCAGGAAAGGGGACAGGGTTTTGTGAGTGGTTGGTTAGTGGACACATGCCAGCCAGATAGAAAGAAGTATGCCCTGTGGGTGCACAGCTGAGCTAGGCCTCTGTAATTAACATTCATTTGCTGCATGTCATCTACTGGCTGGAAGAGAGGAGATAGAACGTCATCATCACAAACAAGTGATTCAGTTTTGTAACGATGAATGTGCTAATTACCCTGATGTGATCATCACATGTTGTGCACATGTATTGCTATTCAACTCTGTACCCCACAAATATGGAAAATCTAAATGTCCTAAATGAATGAATGAATTAATTGGACATATTGAAAGAAACATATGATCATGAGGACACCATCATCTATGAATATCATTTTGAGATTTGAACTCTACAGTGATGATGACTGGGAGCTGCTGTTCATGGTCTCATGCAGGTTACAGCCAGACCAACAGGGAACGGGAATGTTAAATAAAATTTGTGGGGGCCAGTGATTTATACTAGGCTTCTACACCAGGTCGCACAGACCAAACTAATATGACGTTTTACTGCCACAGCAGAGCTTCAGTTAATTGGAGGAGGCTCTGTAACCAATTAATTAATTAAGCTCAAGCAATTATGTTGTTTCTACAGTGTCGTTTATTTTTCTACAAATGCTTTAAGAGAATGTGATTGGTGTGGTTCTCTGAACCTGCTGTAGTCTGGAGGGCTGCCTGGTTCATGATTTTTGTTTTGTTCACTTTCTTTGTTTTCCTTTGCTCTGTATTGTTTTTGTTTGACCAAAGAAACTCAGTTGAAATTTAAAACTTGTCTGTTTCACAAATCTGAGAAATGTATCTACCTGCTCCAAATATAACTGTATGACAGTTTGACTTGAACAAATTACCCTCCACAGCCTCCTTTCATGCACATGACTCTACAGCAGCTCAGGTGCAGGAACGTAAGTGGGGTGTCCCTGAGCTCACAGTGTGAAGCAACCTCACTGAAGGGCGTCCTGAGAGCAGAGACCAAAGCGGATGAGTCCACGTGCTGTAGGAGAGCTCTTTGTTATGATTGTTGTCGTTGTTGTTGTGTTGACTGGTGATTACTCACAGACATCCAGTGGGGTGTTGGCCCATCCGAGTGCTGGGCAGCTGCTCTCCCCTCACCCTGGGAGGATGGGGAGGCCGAGGGTGGAGGCTTGTAAGGGACTCAGAGAAAACGTGCATCTGTGCCGAAGAGAGAAATTGGGAGGAATTGCAGGATTACTAGCGACTCCTCTGCCTCATGTTGCTTGTCCATGGGGCTGCCCATGTGACTCCCTGGTGTCACTCTCTGTACCTCGGTCATGGAGGGAAATTGTATCCATTGAAGCCAGAGGCATGAAGGCCGTGAGTGAGGAGTGAGTTCTGATGCAGTGAGGGTGCAGTGAGCCTCCCCACGCTCCACCACTTGACACTCCACCCTTCAACCCCTACGATCTTATCTGCCCGTGTCCTGACAGGGCCCTAGGGACACATATCAGGAGGTGATTTATTCTTTCTGTTCAGTAATGGGCCATGAAACCTAAAACTCAATGTTCCGTTTGTATGCACCCTAGTCCATCCCAATCATAATAGGTTATTGTCAGGAGAGAGCTCAGGGAATCTTAAACCCATGGTGCAGAATGGGTCACAGACCCCTCATATGCCATACTGGGTCACCAGATCTCTCACATGCCATGCCGTGTCACCAGATCCCTCACATGTCTGGCTGGGTCACCACCCCTCACATATGGTTCCACGAGCCAGATAATTGGGAAAGATCCTGGGAGCCATTAGAAGATGACATGAGCTTAGTCCTCAGCCTCCTCAGGCTCCTCAGCAGCAGCAGTGGCAGCAGTGCTGGTGGCCTCCTGGAGCACCCCAATGGCACTGGCAGCAACAGCCTTGCTGTGGCCCCCCTGCGACATCCTGGTGGCAAGGGTCACTTTGGATCAGATCCACCCGTCCTTTATATTTAAGTCCAACAACCACGAACGCCTGGGTGTCAATTAGACAAACCAGGAACACCTGGGTGCCCACACGCATAAACAGACAATATCCAAGGAACACCTGGGCACACGTCACAGTTACATATTTACGTCAAATACTCAGCAAGATTCCCGAGGGAGCCTGACCATTTACTTTCACTTTCCCTACAATCCACACCTTCAGGATTCCTCGCCATACAATCAACACAGGTGGAATCTTCTTTGATGTTCCCTTACCGAGCATAACTGACTCTTGCCTTCACATAACCTCAGTACCTCCTGTACGTTCTATACACCTTGAGGTCTGTCACCACAGATCTACATTCCATTCCTGCCATCCCAAAAGTCATTAGCTTGTTCCAGCACCAGCTCAGAAGCCCAAAGTCTCACCTGAGGCTAAAGGTAAAACTCCTTCTAGTTGTGAACTTGTAAAAATCAAAAACAAATTTATCTACTTCAAGGTACAGTGGGACAGACACTGGGTACACATTCCCATTCCAAAAGGGAGGCATAGACAAGAAGAAAGAAAAACCAGACCCTGAACAAATTCAAAACCCAACAGGGCAAACATGAAGCACAGTGGAGCATCTGGGCGTCCAAAGCACTGGGCAGCCTCACTCCTGCAGCTCTGCTAGGTGAAGCCCATTGAGCTGCCCTGGTACCTGCAGCTCTTCCATGCCAGTGCTGACTTTGCCAGCAACCCCACAGTTCTGGGCTCCTGGTGGCACTCCTGCCATCTTTGCTGCACTAGGCACATCCCGAGTAGATGACCTCTGCAGCGGCTCCCCCCCTGCAGCAGTTCTCTGCCTGGATCCCCAGGCTTTTCCACAGGTCTTCTGGACTCTGGGTGGAGGCTGCCACATCTCCACGGCACTCATTTTCTACTGGCCTGCAGACTCAACAGATGCAGATGCCACCAAGGTTTTCAGCTTTATGCTCTCCAGAGCTGCTGAGGCAGAGTTGCTGTAGCCAGAGCAACCAGAATACAGGGCTAGTTGGATGAGGGCAACAATGCCAGGGTCTGTCCTCCAGATAAATCTCAGTTCTCCTCAGCCTCTGGGTCTGTGATGGGAGGGGCGCTCTTCCAAACTTCTGAAATGCCTTCAGGGCCTTTCTCCCATTGTCTTGGATATTAGCATCCAGCTGCCCCATCCTGGGCTCCTGAATTACTTGAATCAGCTTGGCATATGCCCGCCATTCACGCACAGTCTCAGGCAGTTCTCCAACATTCGCACACACAGTTACAACAGCTGCATTCACACACCCCCTCAGGGAGTGGTTGTCCTGCCCTTGTGCATGTCTGCAGCTATCCTGTAACCATTTCCACATCATAATGGAGGCTAACTTGTGCACCTTTTCACCAGGTGAAAACATACTTTAAATTCTGCGAGGGCAGCCATCCTCAGGTAACCTGCCTATCTGTATGTGGCACTTTTTTCTCAGGTTAATAGGGTACCTGGCAGGCCATCAGGTTTCTGTGGCACCCTATGAATCTTCTCAGGTTTATGTGGCACCCAGCAAGGTTTCCCAGGTATATCCAGCACCCAGTGAGCCATCTGCATGTCAGACAATTGTGACATGTGTTTACTATGTCTTCTCCAGAGCACATCACACCATCCACCCCTAGGTCCCATAGCTGCAGCAGCCGGGGTCTCCCCCTGTTTCTGCCACTTTTCTCTTTCCCCAAGGCAACCAATTTGACCTGGGTGTATGGGACATAGGTAGTGAATTGGGTCACCTTTGGGTTGCCTGTCAGTCTGCTTGGTCCCATAGGCTGCTCATCCTTCACTTTCTGAGGAGCAAGAGGTCACTCCAGGAGATGCACAGTCTCCCCCAACTCACCATCGGGTTGGTCATCACCACCGGTGTTGGAAGCAGGAGTGACCTGTTGCTGTACTTCGGCCCCCAGGGCAAGTAGCTGTGTTTCCAAGTCTGCTTTCTGTTGCAAATCTTGAAGCCGTGTCACTTCATGGGGTTTCTGGTCCATTTTGTCTCACAGTACAGTGAGCAACAGCCAGACCTGGTCAGCAGGAAAGCAGCCACTGGGGGCCACATCCTCAAGTGCAGCCACATGTCCTGCCACTCCCAAGGGAATTTCTGCTTCTTTACTTGCTTGGCATCCTACCCATGACACCAATTACTGGCGTCTTTTACCTGCTTGGAATCTGACTGATGACAGTAACTGTCAGGCTGGGCCTCAGAGAACCTTCAGACCCATTGTACAGACTGGGTCACAGACCCATCATATAAAGACTGGGTCACATAACCCTCCTGTGCCAGGCTGGGTCACCAGCCCCACCCAGAGTCCACATGCAGTTCTGATAATGGGCATAACCTTCCATGACCTCCCTTCTGGACTGGACATTGGCAGAAATCCACACACCCTGCAGTCTGATCAACCATCAACTTCAGCATAGGTGGCTGCGCAGGTCAGAAAGGCATTCACCATTGCTGCAGGCAGGACCCTGAAGATGAGGAAGGTACAAGAGATAAGACAAAAGGTTTAAAAGGCATGAGAAAAGGTAAGACTTTATCTAATCATAACATAGTTGCTGTTTGATAACCTCAGCCAACAGCATCCATTGTTTGGGCATTTTCCAGGGTGGGCAGTGCCACACATTTAACCTTTGGCATTATCTGTAGGTACAATATTATCGTAGCTGTGAGCCTCAGCTGAAGCCCACACCACTAAGCTAATTTCTGTCCCCTTCTTAATGAGTGCCATGGGGGCTATAGTGGTGAGGGAGGCTCCCATTCAAATAAACAGTGGTTGAGTGTGATGCCCACAGTAACATCTTCCCCAATGCAATGACAACAGCAAGACACCTGGGAGGGGGTGCCACTTTAGTTTCCAATCTATCAAAGTGTCATCAAGTGGGAGGTCGTGTGGCAAATGCAGAACCAGTCCCTCAACTGCCGGATGGAATGCAGTCTCCCTTCTTGTCCTTGCATGTTTAGAGCTGTGGTTATTGGTGTGTGTCCTGCAAGCCAGTCTTCCACAGACTTGTGCACTGTGAGGCAGCATTT
>NW_007732883.1:22998-45782 GCF_000696425.1 Galeopterus variegatus | reverse complement strand
CTTGTGCACTCTGAGGCAGCATTTATGAGTCTTATGGCTTCAGTCACATGCCCTTCTGGTCCTCTCTGGTGCCAAAGTTCTCAGTGTAGTTTTCAACATCCCATTCATATGTTCAATGAGTCCAGTGGTGGTGTGGTTACAAGGCAGATGAAAAGTCCATACTATGTTGTATGCCTCTGCCCCCTCTTATACATCATTTCCAGTGAAATGACTCTTGTGATCCCTGTCTATGGGCCAGGACCCCATACATGTCTACCTGCCATTGAGTGACAGGTGGGTGGAACACCCAGTATTCCCTGGCAGGTGTCTTGGGGACATGGTCTCAAATGACTCTGTGGAAAATCCTTGTCTTCAGCCTGAATATCTGAATATTTTATGGGCATATGCAGTCTCTTCACTATGTCCTATATTCTCTGTTGGTGTCAGTGTCCAGAATTTTGATGAGCCCAGTCGGCCACATCAAAGGGTGTTAGCAAGTCTTATAGCAGAACAGCTGGGGCTGTAGATAAGGCATCATCCTCATGATTGCACAGCAAGGTGGTTGAAGACTGAGCTCACATTTGCCATAAGACACCTGGGGTCATGGCTTGAAGCAGATTCTTCATGTCTCTCCACAATTCCACACCCCAAAGAGGCTTTGAGTATGTATAGTTTTGTTGCTCTTTGTTGCTTTCCCCCCACGGATTTGTCACACCATTTCCCCTGGGTGATGAAGCTGCAAAGGATTACTCAAAGCCCATCTCTTCTGAGCAGTGAGAGACCCCAGAGTTGTTAATCTCCCCCAGAATCTTCAAGCAAGAGGCATCCCTTCCTTGGGAAATTAACCCCAAATTGGGGTTCTCTTCCTACATTTATTTTCCAGACCAGGAAATTACAGGAAGAGAACATAGGTTGGGTTATAGTTTAACAATATAGGCTGGTAACTTTCAGTGAAACAAGCCAGATGATATTCCAGTAGACAATTAAGTGATCTTATCAACAAAAGCTTGATCTTAGCAAACATTCCTTCTTGCAGCAATTTCTCAGTGTCTTTACATAACAATCAGTAACTAGTCTGTCCTTGAGGCAGCAACATTGCTGTGCCACAAACCCTTATCTTACACCAGAGACTTATAGCCTGAGGAAAATTTCCAGCCCTTCACAAGGTCAATATTTGAAACTGCAAGGCTTTGGAAAACCAGGCCCTATGAGATACATATGCTTTATAGTATATCCCACAGTTCTTGTTGTTGTATTTTTTGTTTGGGTTTTTTGGTTTTTGTTTTTCTACCACTGTGGCATCTAAGTTGACAGACCTTTCTAAATAGCCCAGATTTCAACAGCTGTACTAAGCAGCATAAACTTGTGAATCAATATGATCCACACCACTTGAATTTCAGTGCACTGGCTTCTCAGTTTAGTTCTTCCTTCACACCAGATAATGTCAGAGTACAACAGGATGGCAGAGAAATGGCAGGTGAGTGGATTTCCCTGCTTCTACCATCTCTGCACCAGATATCCTAGTGACGGGTGTCTACACCTTCCACCACAGAATGGAGAGGTGGAGCATTATCTGCTAGTGTTGGGGTGGGGTCCAAATTCATGTAGGGAACCAGCCCCAGCACTGTGTATAGTTCTTCTGGCAGCAGACTAGTTTTGTAAAGTTTTGATGTTGTAATTAGCATGCCATTTCTGCAATACACTAACTTGAGCACAGATACTTATCAGCTTCAAAAGCATGTCCTTAATCCACCCACTCACTGGCAAGGAGGTGCACACTTCCACCAGCAAGTTGACCCCCCCCCCCCAATCTGCTGCAGTGTCAGATAGTTGGCCAGGATCTGTTTTCAATAGGGCTGTGCCAGGTTTTCCTACTTTTCTGTAGTGGTGTCCAGAATCCTAATGGGATGCAGTTCCCATTCTGCTTCCTCCATGGGCCCATATCAAATCCGTCTAGATAGACACTAGCATCTATTTTAAATATTACACCTAGCATCAACTTTTCTATGACAGGTACATGTTTGGCAAACAATTTAGCTTTATCAAATGCCTCTTGCTGGGGAGCATTCCTATCCTAGCTACCGACCCTCTTCACTATAGCATAGAGGGGTCTTGACATTTGTGCTAGTTTCTTTTTTCCATACATGGATATCCAGATTTCCCAGCACCATTTCTTGAAGAGGCTGTCCTCTCCCCTTTTAAAGTTCTTGTGATATTACTGAAGATCAGTTGGTGGTAAACATGTGGGTTGGTTTCTAGGTCCTCTATTCAGTTCCATTGATCCATGTGTCTGCTTTTAAGCCAGTACTATGCTGTTCTGGTAGCCATAACTTTGTAGGATAATTTGAAGAGCTGCTGGGGGACACAACAGCATCAGAACAATTAAATTCTAGGGGAAAATTTAATCAAATAAGTGAAAATATGTATACTGAAAACTCTAAAGCATTGATGAAAAAATAATGAAAATGATGGAAAAAAAACCTGTGTTCACAGATTTGAAGAATTAATGTAATTATGAGTTTTATACTATGCCAAGCATTAAACACAATCTTTATCAAAATCCCGCTGCAATTTTTAACACATAAATGAAAAGAAATTCTAAAATATGTTTAAAACCACAGAAGGCCTCAAATAGCCAAAGCAGTTCTGAACTCAACAACATAGCTGAGTCCATCCATGATTTTTACATTACAAAAAAGAATATAAGGTCTTCTACTGAACCTTTTTGTGATTATAAGAGTATAAATCATGTTCAACGTTACTGGAAAATATTGGTTTTAACTTTTTGGCTTGTTTAGAGAACCGTAATCATAATTTGCTGCAAACTACAAGTCTTGACCCTCCTGCTGGTAACTGTCATTCCAATGTCAATGTGGGTTTCTTAGTCCTTGAAGCACAGCTCGGTCATGATCCCTTGCACACCTCTCAGGAGGCAGCCTGAAGCCTGGACTGTGATCTGCACCCACATTCATTCTCACAGCCTGTGCTTTGTGGGTCCCCTTCAGCTACACACCTGCAGGTCAGGAGGTGAGCCGGGTCTCCATGCAGATGCAGCGGCTTCCTCTCCACCTGCCCCTCTCCCTGCTGCTCTCTCCACTGGCTGCTTCCTAGGGGGTTCCCTTTCTGTCTTTATTTCCACCAAGGCAGGGTTTTCACTGTTGCTGGTGTATGAATTCAGCAAGGATGGAGAATTCCAGATTCTCACATCACCAGGACGTGGCTGGGAGGGAAAGGGCGGCTGCCTGGTGGTTCGCACTTATGATGTCCTGTGGACACAGCAAAAACAATTCCGATTCACAGGGACTGCGGTCATTACCTTTCTACCTTTTAGAATGTGATATATAAAGATATTTCATAACCCATCAACAGAAGGATTAAATGATCAATTAAAAAGGGACAAGGAATGGAATGCACCTTAAAAGTGAATAAGAGAAATATCTGAAGAGCAAATGAAAATATCATCAATGTCATCAGTTATCAGGAAAATACAAATAAAAACACAAGTTAACACTTCAGATCCCTAAGGTGGCTCTATTTTTTAAAGGAAAAGAACAAGTATCCTCATGGATATGTAGACATTGGAAATATTACAGGGAGTTGGTGTTCAGTCAAAATGGTAGAACTACTGTGGCCACGATTCTGACAGTTATGTAAACAGTTTAATGCAGAATTGCGACATGACCCAGTAATTCCACTCCTATTTATATGTTAAGATAAGTGAAAAGAGGTGCCCACAAGAAATTTCCATGAATGTTCACTATTCACAGTAGCTAAAAAGTGAATAATTCAAAACTTTCACTTACTGATGTGTTGATAAACAAATGTGGTAAATTGATAGAATTGGAAAGTATTCACCTATAAAAATGAATGAGGTACTGACACATGCGACAACAAGAATTAACTTTGAAAACATTACACCACGTAAAAGAAGCAGACACAAAAGACCACGTATTATATAATTCCATTTTTATGAAATATGCAGAGTAGGTGAATCCATAGAGACAGAAATCATATTAGTGGTTTCTACGGGCATTAAGAGAGAGGAATTAAAAGTGACTGTAGGGTGTGGGGTTTACTTTTGAGGCAATGAAAATGTTCTGTAACTAGACACTGGCGATAGCTAACAAACCGTGTGAAAATATTGTGTCACTAAACTGTACAGTTTAAAATGGCTAACATGGTGAATGCAATGTTATATAAATTGTGCCATCACATGCCATAAAAAAATATTAAATTCAACTCCTCTTTTACATTAATTGTTTTAAGGTAACAGAAACTGCATTTTAAAGGAACCCACAAAGCAAATGAAGAAAAAAAATAAGAGTTCCTGAGAAAGACTTCTATTGAGCAAGGACTGAAAGGAAACCCTGTTTATCTTCTGCACGTGCTCTTCAGTGGAAATTCTGCACTAAGTGTGCACTGAGCTCCTCCTACCGCCAAGTCCACTCCTGTCTTCCACCAGAGGTTTGTTTGTATCTCGGCTTGAACTGAATTCCCCTCGCTGTATTTCTCACACAGTAGAACAGGGTGGTGTCCTGGGATCTCAGGCCACTCAGAGTTAAATAAGCTTGGCTCTTGAAGGTTTCCCTCATGATGCTGACTTGGGATTTAACAGTTGTGCTTCCACACACCTCACATCACACTGACCCACGACAGCCCCCTTTCTGGAGGCTGGTGGATCCAGCGCCCATCATAGCTGGTTAAAGAGAATCCAGAAATAGTGCAAGTGAGGAATAGGTTCTGTTAGGGCTTCACCAGGCACAGCCCTGTTTCCTGCAGCTGCAATTTGGACAGGAAACCTAGGGATAAGGAGCATCCCCATCAGTCAAACACACTGGAAACCCCATGCCCAAGTCCCTTTCCTGAAGTCCCAGAGACACTCACAGCAGGGAGTGGCCACCAGGCAGAGGAGCAGCCCCACGACATCCATGCTCTGATGAAGGGCTCCTAGTGGAAGGAGACTGGGGTTGCTTCTCCCAGGGCTGGGCATTCAGCCTGACACTGGGGTCTGCTTTGCATGAGGGAGGTCTCTGAGGTTATAAGTGGGGGAGCAGAGAGGAGGGTGTCTACCTACCCTTCACTTGTGCTGAATGTTTTACCTTTTGCTGCTGAAAGGAAATTTGGAGACAGAACTTCAAAGACTCTTCTTTGCCTCACTGCCTGGTCATCATCTGGTCTCCAGAAAAATATTAAGAGAACTGGAGATGGAGAATGTAGTGTTTGACATCACAGAACATGTAGAAATGTTTCAAGTGATTTCTGGTTCAAGGAGAAGTCCATGACCTTTTGACCTACACGTGCTGCATTCCCATGTATGGTCTTTGAAACTGACTGTCAGCCAGTGGCCTCAGTCTCTCTGCACACAAATCCCTTGAACTGGAGATGGAGAATGTAGTGTTTGACATCACAGAACATGTAGAAATGTTTCAAGTGATTTCTGGTTCAAGGAGAAGTCCATGACCTTTTGACCTACACGTGCTGCATTCCCATGTATGGTCTTTGAAACTGACTGTCAGCCAGTGGCCTCAGTCTCTCTGCACACAAATCCCTTTGTGTGACTTCAATGAAACAGTTGTGCTTCTGGAGAATCTTGGAGTTGGTTCCCTTCAGAACAGGCAGGCTTTCCTTAGATAGACAGATATGAGTATGTGCCTTTGTGGGGGGTGTTTGTGTGTATTTTGGGGGAGAGACAGAGAGACCTCTAGTACATCCTGCTTCTCAGAGACAGTTACCAAGGCAAACATATAGACACGAATTTCCCTGCACTTTTGGAACAACAACATGGGATTAGAAATATTACTGTGGAAATTTCTAGAAAACTCCATCTTCCTCAGTCTCATTCACAAATCCTCTCTTCACACTCCTGCCCCAGCACTTCCAATGTCAGCCTTAACTGTCACATCAGACTCAGTCTTGAGTTTCATGATCTCATCACTTGCTTCTAGTCAGAGGTGAGTCCTCGGTGGCGTTTTCTCAAGTGCAGCTCCTCCTGCATCTGCAGACCAGTGAGATGGACATGCTCTGTGTCCTGCCTCCCCTTACCAAATGTACTCTGGTGATTCATGTCCAGGATGACGACTACCCATTCACCTGGGACTCAATTGATCACAGCAGCTCTGAATGTCAGCTGGGCATATGGTGCCAGTGTCAGGGTTCTGGTCCATTTCTACTGTTTGGTGATGACACTGCATGACCCACAGCTTCTGTCTTTGGGATTCTTGTCCCACCCATTTTGGAACACTTTCTTTCTCAATTTGAAATTGTTTGTGTTTGCAGTTGATTATTTCTTTTAGTCCTTTTTATTTAAAATGAACTAGAAGAAGTTATAAGTTGTGAAATTGTATTAAAATATATGTACAAATTGCTCACTTATGATGGTACAAGTCACACAGCAGACAATCCTAGCTAATCACAATAGAAACAATGAATTTGAAATGGAGAAGATGTACAGATAAAAAATAGGGACTATACATTACATCTGTGTAAATCATCAGATTCCAAATAAGAAAATGCTAAAGTGATTGGAGTAAATGACCTGTTTTCTCAGAGGGTGGCATTTAAGAAAAATTTAGACTCAAGTGTAGAATGGTCGAGTAGGTGTAAAGGCAAAGATTTGTGCATTGAAAAGGAAAAGGCAGAAACCTACACAGAAAAAAGAAAACAAACAAACAAACAAAAAACAAACAATGACAAAAAACATTCTCACTCACAGATTTGCTCTGCACCTGCCCCAGGAGCTGGGCCCTGTGGGCAGAGGGTCAGGATTGCCACTCCAGAGCAGGCCTGTGTCACCTTCTAGGGTTCCTGATGCTTTCCCCAGACCAATGTTGTAGAGATTTTGCTCTATGTTTTACTATAATAGTGCCATAGTTTCAGGACTCAAATGCCACATTTATTCCACCTTGTGTTGATTTTTGTGTAAGGGTGAAATTTCATTCTTTTGCATGTGGTCATCCAATTTTCCGAACAAAATTTTTGAAGAGATTTTGCTCTTCTCCTTGTGTGCCTTGTTACCTTTGTTAAAAATCAGTTGAACATAAATGTTTTTGTTTTATTTCTGGGCTCTCTGGACTATATGTCTATAAGTCTGTGTGTATGTAATCACCATACTGTTTTGATTATTTTAGCTTTATAATAGATTCTGAACCAGGATTAGCTCAAAGTTATCTCTGGGATGCACAGATGGTTCAAAAGAAGCAAATAAATAAATATGATAAATGCCATTACAGAATGAAGGCAGAAAACCTATAATCATCTCAACAGAGGCAGAAAAAGGATTTGACATCATTCAACATCTTTTTAATAACAAAAATTTCAAAAAATTAGTGATAGAAATATTATCCTTCACTATATTACAGGGGATATATGACAATCCCACAGCTAATGGCATACTTAACAGTGAAAGTTTACATTTTTTAAACATGATCAGAATAAGACAATGACACCTTCTCTCACCACTTCCTTTCAACATAGAACTAGAAGTCGAGCCAGAGCATTAAGGTAATAAAAATAAATAAATGGCATCCACTTATGAAAGGATAATAAAAATTGTATGTTTTCTGATGACATGATCTCATATATAAAAACCCTAAATACTCCACCTGTTAACTGTGAGAACCAATAAACATATTTAGTAATACTGCATCATACAAAATCAGCACACAGAAAGCAGTAGTGTTTCTATACACTAACATTGAATGATCTAAAAATAAATCAGTAAAACAATTCTTCTTACAATAGCATCAGAAAACAATTATTAAATCCCTTGTAATAAATTTAACCAAATTGCTTAAAGATTTGAATATTGAAAACTCTAAAGCATTGATAAAAACTTGTAAGTATAGGGCAGATACAAAAGTGCAGATCAAGGAAGCCACAGAGCACCTAACAGGATGAATAAAAGCAAAACAAATGAAGCTCACATACACATGTACATGTAAACACACATGCACACACACACACATGCACACATGCACATATGTACACACACAGGCGCACACACACAAATATGTACATGTACACACACACAGGCACACACACACACACACACACACACACACCCATGACCAAGATGTTAAGTGTTATAACATTAAATCTTCAGAACACACATAACGTGGTTAGGATAAGAAATGCTTATACCTAAAAGAATAAAGGTAAGAATTACAGAGGATTTCTCGTATGAATCAAAACCAACAAAAATTGAGAGATTTGAAATGTTTAAAGTTTTGGAAGCTGCAACCGCCACCACCTGGGACTCTCAATTCAGCTGAATGATCCTCCATGAGTGACGGAGACCAACTTCTCATATCCACCTTCCATCCAGAAAGGAATGAATATTTGATATAAATTGAATAGCAAAGCAAGTATAGCCAATAATAATAGATTGTATATTTCAAAATAGCAAAGAGTGAATTCCAAATGTCTCACCACAAAAATTAAGTGAGGTGATAAATACGTTGATCCCTTTGACCTAATTATTCCACATTATATACATTTATCAAAGCACCACATAGTTCCCCATAAATAAATACAATTATGATGTGTCATTTAAGAAAACGTTAATAAAAAAGGTGAAGGAGAAATAGCCTCTCTCAGACCACACAGTGGTGAAGGATCAAGGCGTCCCTCAGAATCATGAACGAGGTGAGCACAGCTGCCAGCACAGACTCTACGAGACACCTTCAATGTGACAAGTGGATGTAAACAAGCAACCATCATGAGCACACACACACACAGTCCTTGACCTTCAGGTGCAAAATAAGGAGTCTGGTTTCAGGTCTTGCACGTAAGAACCTTGGACGTCATCACTCCCATCCAGACAACAAGAAAATCACTGAACAGACTGAAAATCAGTAACTCTTTTTAAATATCTAAAAGAAGTGACGTTACGGGGTACAGTACTGTCCCCAAATAGAAGATGCAGTGAGGGAGACACAGAGGGTCAGAGCTTGTCTGATCAGAAAGTCTTGATCAGAAACCTCTGTGTGGTCCAGGATGGGGGAAGATAAACCACAGCTGTAGGTGAAGGATTGCTGGAGACTCAGGGTGGGAAATCTGAGAGTTGGGTCCATCCCAGGGGGACGGTCTTAGAGATCCCAACCTTTTAAGCTCCACCTCAGCGGTGTGATGAGGTTCTCAAAGAAAATATCATAAAAGAATCCTCCTGCTCCCTGCAGAGAAAGGGGGAAGGAGCTGTTCTGAGATTCACCAGAGCAGGACGCTCTTCAGGTCAACCTCAGGAGAAACTAATTTAGCTGATCCCAAGAGGTTATTACTTCTTCAGAGCATAATTGTCCACAGGGAAGAGAAACACCCAACTCTATCCCCTTCCCTGAGAGCCTTCCAGTCTCACCTAAGGGCATCATGAAGGGAGAAGCAGCTGTGAAAGTCAAACCCAGGACACGGCTCCCTAAAGGACAGACTCATCATAGGACTGTGCAGAGCTTCCCCTACCACCCACATTACCTTATACACCTTACACACAACGTTCTGATCTGACAAGTTGTGACCCTCTGTGTCTTCCTGACTGCATCTTCAATTCTGGGGACAGGAGTTCACCCTCTGACTTCACTTCTTTTACAGATGTAAGAAGAGTTACTGATGGTCTGTGTACTAACAGGGAAAAACTACAACACCACATGCACCTTAGACACTATTTAAGAAGTCTCTGAAAACCTAGTCCACAGAGGAGACACAAACAAGGACACCAGGGGACATTTTATCCAGTCCTTAGCTTGCCTTGTCATCCTCTTTACAGTGACTTTTGCAGACACAGAGTTTCTTATTAATGGCTCCAGCCCATCAATGTTTCTTCCCTGCATTGTGCTGTTGTCTCACCTCCATTGTATGCGGTATTTTCTCTTTTTATGAAACATTCATAAGCCATGGGTGCCTGCTCAGCACTACATGAGGTCCCTACCTTCGATGATCAGCCTCATTACTGAGCCCCTCATCTGCACCTGCACACGAGGTGACTTGGTAAGAATTGAGCAGGGCTCTTGACTCATGGAGCTGAGTGTCTAGGTACAGATCTAGTGAGAATTTAAACAATGGTAGGCAGAGGATCGTGTTAGGATAAGTGTCCAGGATGTCTGTGGGGCAGCAGAGAGTGGGCAGGGAAAAGGGCTCTGTCCAGCTGGTTCTCAATATCCACAGGGAATCGCCCCAGGGAACCTGAGATACACAACTTAGGACACAGTTCCCAGGGCTGCTTTGTGAGGCCCCACCCAGAATGCAACATAGCAGGGCTCTGGTGGGTATTTCTGTCTGTGCTTGTCACCCTGAAACCTCCACATAGACGTGTAAGAGCTGTGTCTCGCCCTCAGGCAGCTGCTTCTCCATCCAGGACACTGGAGGATGGAGAGAGAGACGGACAAATAATGAACATCAATGTCCTCCGTGTGCATGAGGATCCAGAGGATAAACTGCCCAAGGGACGACAGGGACACCCGTGGACAGAGTTCCTGAAGGATGATAATAACCATGTGGCAGCACGTGTGCTTGACAGAGAAACATATACTTAGGGAGACTGTGCACCTGGACTGAGCTAACCTTAAGGGAAAAATATTGTTGATCACATGAAGATAAGATTCTTTACAATGATTTCTGCTTCAGGAAAGAGAACAGGTCATGTTAAAACCTGAGAAAAGAAAAGTCCCAGCAAGTGGAAACATCTCATCTACAAATGAGGAAAGTTACTTCACTCTGTGTTCCATGCAGTGAGAATGTGAGAAACTCAAGTCACAATGAACAAAGCAGAAAATAACCCTGAGGGACATCTGGGAGTCAGCAGAGCAGAGGAAACCTCAGATCCCAAGAGGAACTCCCCATCCCCTCTCTGCACCTGCTCCATGGGGCACAGGAGCTGGGTGGGCCTTGAGTGCCCCCTGCAGCCCAGTCCCCTCCTTCATCCTGCAGGGAGGTTTGTGTCTGGGCTCACGCTGACTTCCTGTCACTGTGTCTCTCGCACAGTAATACACGCCTGTGTCCTCGTCGGTCACAGAGCTCAGCTGCAGGAAGAACTGGTTCTTGGACGTGTCTCTGGTGATGGAGGTGCGGCTCTTGAGCGACGGGTTATAACCTGTGCTTCCACTATAACTAATGTATCCCATCCACTCAAGGCTCTTCCCCGTGGGCTGGCGGATCCAGCTCCAATCATAACCACTGGTGATGGAGTAACCAGAGACTGTGCAGGTGAGGGAGAGGGTCTGTGAGGGCTTCACCAGTCCTGGGCCCGACTCCTGCAGCTGCACCTCAGACAGGACACCTGGAGAAAAGGAGAATCAGAACCTGTCAGTCATATGCAGTCACAAACATACCGTAGACCCATGTGTGACATCTGAGACACTCACCTTGGGTAGCTGTCACCAGGCAAAGGAGAAGACCCCACAATCTCATCTTCTGTTAGATCTCAACTCTGCCTTCCCCAGAGACCTGAGTCCTGTCTGAGGACAGACCTATGAGCTTCCACCACCCCTGAGTCTGCATTTACCCTGGAGCTTGAAGGAAAATTTGCATGTGGGAGAGCTCTGTCCCTATATGTGGTGAGGAACTGAGGTGGGACTTCTGCATTTTTGATGTGGCCCCAGATTTCTTAGCCCAGATCTACCTTCCTTCTACTTTCTTTTGTGCCTTGTCTTGGGCCCAGCCCAACTTTTCCCACAAACTCAGGCTCTGGGTCGTGCTTTTACAGTTCTGATCGCAGCACAACCCCTGCTTTCTGTCCCTGTACCCTCTCCTGACATGTCATTCTCATCACACCTGAGAGCTTGTTACATTGTTACATTGTTGCTGTTCCATGAGTTCCAGGCCTGCCTTGTGCTCCATCCACCATGTGATACAAGAAACAGCACATGGGAACCCACAGGGACTTTGCAAAATACAGCATCCTGCACATTACTAGGGAAAATGATTCTCACTGTTTGGGAAGGACAAATGGACTCTTTTAAATGCCCCCTTCCCAAGGTAACTCCTGTGCTTCTAATGTGTTCGAATTTTCAACAGAAATTCAGTCCTCACCCCTATTATTATTGATGTGATTCTTTCATTTAGTTCTACAATCTCATCAGAGATCCCCGCTTGTGAACATATCAATCATAATTGTTAACATACAAGCAGTAATAAAATCCCTAATATGAAAGTTTTAAAAGCACGCTTCCCTTTGATGTCTCTGTGTTGGGGCCCATGACAGCCACTCCATGACTGTGGTCACTGCCCTCTGAGATGCCGCCCACCACAGAGAAAGAGGCCAGGGGCTGTGCTGGACGCTGTGCTGTGTCTACTCCTGTGAGCCCCCTCTCAGTCCCAAGAGCAGATCATTGTCATGGAGGGACAGCCCTTGAAGGCTCCTGAATGGATTATAAGTCAGGAGCTGCTGATGGACAATTCGGGGCTGATTCTTTAGCTCTTGTTAACTCATGAATTTTGCCAGAATTTTACCAAAATGGTAAGAGACCTGATAAAAAACAAAGGAAAACAAACACACTGAAATGACAAAGTAAGAATCAAAACCAGGATAAGATATGACACAGATTTTGGAATTATCAGAGAGGAGATTTAAAATAACTAGGTGTATATGCAACTCTGTTTCGGTTTGTTTCTAAACCTTCAGCTGACTCTACAGAGTCCCAGCTGCCCGTGTCTATTTGCCCAGGATAATTTATCAGGATGTTCTGCCTAGTGTAGCAAACACTCCAGCATCTCAGAGGGATAAAGTTTCAAGAACAAATATCTACTGTTTGCTCATTTCTATTCTAATGTGTTCAGGAGGGAACTTGTGGTGAGAAGAGTGTCTGATTCATAAAGTTACTCAGGAACCCAGACTCCCACTGGTTTGAGACCCAGAATCTACAGCTTGTGGGCTGATGCTTAATAGAAAACAGAAGGTGAGGGAATGATGAATTTCAGGTGGACTATTTTTTAATTGTTGTAAAGACACTTACCATGAGCTCTTCTCTGTTAACACATTGTAAGTGCACAATACGGTATTGTTAACTGTGGGTGCAGTGTTGTAGAGCAGATCCCCAGAACTTGCTCATCCTGTGTAATGGAAGCTTTGTACCTGTTGAACTTTAATTTATTTATCCAGGCTGTGAGTGTGTCTGTTTTATCTGTGTACATTTTCTTTGGCTTTATTAATCATATGGTCCTGACTTACATCAAAAGATGAAAAATGTATGTTGTCTGTCATCTCTGCATGGAAGAGGACAACAGGTGTTTGGGGGAACTGGAGGGTAACACACTAACCATATGTCACCTGAGTCTCTCTCTGTCTCTTGCCCCCTCCATGCGCATGCACACACACACACACATATTCACCACTTGTCTTTTTGGAAAATCTAACTTGAATGATGCCTCTGATTGATGCTGAGCAATTCCTTATGACATACGCAAATGTGAAACTTCACAGCCCTGTTCTGAAATATGTCACCGTGTAGAGGAAGAATCTCCCAAGGTACAGATTCAGCAGGACAGCCCTGTGTGTTGTGGAGAGTGAATTGCTGCTGTTCCCTGTATCATAATTATCCTGCTAGTCTCATATGCATGTTGCATATTAACTTGCAATAGGAGTGTTTGTGTTTTGTGGATGGTTCTATTTTTTAATTATTTTAAGAAAAATAATATTAAAATTCATTAAGCAGGACTTTCACACCACTGGAAGGATAAAATATGTTCAAGAAAAAAATGTCTTAATAGAATGTCAGAGAAGTGAGAAAAAATACTAGCAGAGAGAATTTTATGATGCTTTAAATGAAACATATTAAACATAATGACTATACAAATAATAACCATAATGAGCAGTATTGATATGTTTAATGAATTAGTAAGCAAATCTAAACAACAACAAAAAATAAATTGCTAAACAGCAATGGCATTGGAGACCAACAGAGAGGTGAGTTGAGATTTTATCTCATGGATTTAGGAATAATAGGGATCAAAATCTGAGCATCAGTAGACTTGGATAGGACACACATTTGTAAGTTATTATCTTCTGAAACACAAATATAGAAGAAAGAGAGAGAGAGAAGGGGAGGGAAAGAGAAAACCATCACAGTGAAAAAAGGTAAAGTGTTCAAGAATCAGACCTACAAGGCAAGGAAGAAAGGGGGTCATGGATTGAGAATAACCATAGAGATCAGAAAGTAACACATCCCACCACGTCAAAATGTGCATGTAAGTGTGTTACATTTCTCTGCCATGAAAAGGAATGAAGTTCCACCATTCACAACAACATGGATGACCTTGGAGAAAATAATGTTGAGTGAAATAAGCCAAGCAAAGGGGAAAAAATGCCGCATGTTCTCCATCATAAGTGAGAGTTAAGAGAGAAAGAAGGAAGGAAAGAAAAGCCACAGGAGTGCATTGGTCTTGCAAAGGGACAGAGCAGACCTGGGGTTGCGGAATGGGGTGGAGACAAGACGGAGAGTGAAGGACATCAGGGATTAATTGTGCGGGGGACATTAGGAATAATCACAATTTGTAGTAATGGGCATGCTAATAGTATTGATCTGGCCACCACATCTTAGACACAAATGCTGATGGTAAGCTTTGTGCCCTGTGAATATTCATAACTAATAAATTAAAATTGAAAATAAAAAATATTGAATAAAGGAAGTAAAAGGCAAAATGAGAGCTTCTATTGCAAAAAGTGCATGCTTGTAGCAATATTTGCAGTGCAAGTTTGTAAGTATTTGAATGTAAGATGGTTGGGAATGCATGACCTGCAATCAGCAATGAAAATACCTGTCAGAGCAAAGCTGACATAAAAACACAGATGTTATGAAGAGGCTTTATTAAATTTCAATTATGTCTGAAGATAATGCGCTAAACTGCATGGCTGTGGTACTTGGTAACAAATCAGTCACCATGGTATGCTCTGTTCAGGGTCTTCCCATCAGACTTTCTAACATGGGATAATCCAATTCACCTTCAAATGTCACAGGGTCATGAAGAAACTAGTACAAGGTTAAAAATACTCAGCAACACTTTTAATTTCTTCTTTAATTACAAAAGTGAGATTGACACTGGTTGATTTTTTATTAGTCCTTTACATCGTCAGCCCTTGGAAGTTCACATTCAATATTCCTGATAAATTTAGGACATGACTGTGTTTAAAGGGAAGGCACAAATGACATTTTAAGTATGTTTCCACTAATGCTGACACTCAATTGAAAGGATAGACACACGCTGCTGTCCTGTGTCCAGGTTCTTAAGTAGAAAACCCAGCTCATTTGCTTATGTAATTTATTAATTTTTCCCTAAAAGTTTTTTCAGTGCAAAGTTCCTATCTTGATCCTGCTTCAGGTCTGTTCCCAAATTGTCAGGCTCAGAGATATTTGTATGTGTCCTCTGACCACTGAGGACACCAGGGATGATGGTTTTGACCAGAATGCTCAGCCCATTCCCTGTCTGTTGTCTGATTCCTGCCACCCATGGGACTGTCCACCTCAGTGCTCTGCACCTGGTGAAGCCATCTACATGTCATCTGACACCAGGTGTGAGTTGTGAGAGGTGTCCTGGGATCACAGATGCTCTGTCCTTACAGAAAATCAGTGTTCTCAAGAAAGCTGCTTGATGGCTACAGACAATTTCAACTTAATATTAGATAAATGTTTCTTTTAATCACAAATAAGTGAGAACATGTGGTATTTCTCTTTCTTTGCCTGACTCATTTCATGAAGCTAAAAATAAAGAAATAAATACACAATTAAACTGAGGTGAGGAGAAGACACAACAATTACAATTCCTTCAAGTTGTTCCAACAAGTGAACAGATATGATGTTGTTGGGAGGGGGTGAGGCAGGGGGAAGGCAGGTTTTGGTAATGGGCCATAAAAATCAATTACATTGTATATTGATAAAATAAAACAAAATTTGAAAAAAAATATTTCTATGAATCAGCTCTACTTGATATAGACAAATTGGTTACTATGTTAAATCAGCACTTGTGGTGAATCTTTTTAAAGACAGCTAATATTGTTTTTGGTCATATGTACCTAGTCAACAAGATAATCCTGGGAATTTTCTGAAGGTGGAACATGGCCATGAAACAAATCTCAAGCGCTCAGGACTTCTCCAGGGTTATTTTCTTCAACTTCCTTCCATTCTTCAGTGGATTCAAAGGAGTTTTATTTGCTGCCTGCCTCTTTTTTCTATGTCTTGATATAATCCATTGGCAAAATGCTACATCTTTATCAATTGATAAAAAGCTGCTTTATTTTGTGTCTCCAACCTGTGATATGACAAAAAATACACAATGTGAGCTTGTCAAAATTCTAAGGACAAGAGCACACACATATGTACAGATAGAAAGTTTGCTTCTGGAGTAGTACATGGCAAATAGATGCATTGCAAACAAATGGGTGATGAGAAACTTAAAAGTAACATACATACATATAAAAAAAGTCCTATCAGTCATAGGGAACAACAAAAGACAACAAGTAGGCAAAGCAATCTAGAGCAAGAGAAAAGTAAAATAAAGCTGGGGTCATTGCAATACTTGACTTCAAATTAAACTACAAAGGTATAGTAACCAAAACAGCATTGTACTGGCAATAAAATAGACACATGGAACAATAGAATGGAATAGAGGACCCAGAAAAACATCCACATAGTTACAGCCAACTGACCTTTGCTAAAGGCCCCAAGAGCACACACTGGGGAAAGGACATCCTCTTCAGTAAACGGTGCTGAGAAAACTGGACTTCCTTGTGCAGAAGAATGAAACTAGACCCGCGCTGCTTGACATATACCAAAGAGTTAAAAATATTTGACTTATAATATTTTCAGCTTATAATGGGTTCATTGAGATGCAACTCCATAATAAATAGAGGGCCATTGGTATACATGAAACTCAGACATGACTAGGAATTTTTTATTGAGGATGTACATAATGACTTTGGGATAATTACACATAAATTACATAAATATGTTCAAGGTGAACAATGGCATTAGTATCTAGTGATTTTATATGACAAAAATGGGCAGCCTCATTGGTGCTTTTTTTATTGTTCCCATTAGGGACTTCTGTCCATGTGGACACATGACACAGTTCTACTCATGGAGGCAGGAGAGATGGTCTGTGGTTTGCTGGGGCTTTCCTGATTCTTCAGAAGGGCATTTCAGAAGAATCATCTCCTTTCTTGTATAAAATGAGATATCATCATATCTGTGTGTGACTGGAAAGTCATTCATGTCCACACTTGATAAGAGCGAACTGTGTGGTGAAGCTAAATTGTGAAGTGTATTAGTGTCTAACATTGAGAAAATTAATTAACTGGATACATGAACTGTTGAAATACCTAAGTCTGGATCCACTCTCATATGGTCTTCTTGTTTCAATACCTTGTGATTTGTGTCATTGTTTAGTCAGTTCCAGTCACCTCTGTCTACTTTCTGCTGAAATAGCAGCACGTAATTATCTAGAGATGTTAAGATTAAAAGGAAAATGAATAACTGACTTGAAAAATAACCTGAGTTCGAGGTGAGCTACAAATTACGTTGTTGGTAGTAATACAGGTAGAATTTGTGAATAAATGCTATGAGCTCAACATAGTTTTATCGTATTTATGGCAATTCTGCACATTTCTTAGATTTATTAGAGACTCACATTGAGAACCTTGAAATATTTTTTTTGGTTTATTAATTATGCCATTATAACACAACTGGTTATTTTATTAACCGGGAATTGCTATTCCAATGTTATGTTTACATTAGACTAAGATCCTCGGCCTTATGTAAAATAACTCCAGATGACAGAAATTATTTCACTTATTACAGCTCATAAATTAGCCAAACAGGAATAAGCACACATGATTTTGGAGAAGTGCACGTCTGTGAACACTCTGCAAACAACGGGGATTCTCACATCATCCGGAAAGACCACTAAAATAGACAAGCTCAGGATCTTTCAGAGCCACTCCTATATCCCAATTACTTGGCTGTCTGGATGCTCTCAGGACACAGACACAGACACATCTGTATTCACCTCAGCAGAACTCAGGTCATTTGCATATTCATGAGGTGGCATGTTTTATAGTTCAATAACTAGCTCAGCCTCAGAGGAGAAGACCAATGGCACATGGGCCATGCAACAGTGAGATGCTGCGGGTCCAAGTCCTAATCCACCTTGAGGACATGCATCTCCTGCCTCACCCCTGAGCTCGGAGCAGGCAGAGCTGCCCTCTCTGAGGAACAAGACCCCACAGGACACGCTCCTCACTGTGAACCCACATTTGAGTATTATGGAGACCACCTCGATCATTTATGAGCCTGTCAGTGTCTCTATTACTGAGCTGTTGCATTGACCCCATGCTGGTCTCACTAGGCACCAGAACAGCCCTTCTGTAACTGACAGAGAGTGACCACTGGCCTTCCACATGAGTGTCCAGCAGGACTCATGGGTGGCTGTGAGATCTGTTGGGCACTTCTGAGTTTGTTTCCCCTTCACCTGTCTGGGTGACCTAAGATCCCAGGCTGTTCAGTAGAAAGACCCCTGATTCTCAGAAGAACCATGGAATGTGTGATCCAGGGCTGGGTCCCTGATTATATCAACAAGAAGTTGAATAGGGCACTTCATAAACAAACATTTTTCAAAATATTGCCTGAAAATTGTGTTTTGAATAAATCTGAATCTTATCCCCAACTCCTCATAATAAAATTTACACAGTATTTACATAGATACCATTCATGCACATTGTTCCTCATATCACTAATCTATTTATGATCAACTCAGGTTCATTCATCTGCCACCATCTCTGAATCACCACTTTCCTGTCAAACACCCAGACCAGGTAGCATCACTAGACCTGAAATCTGAATGCCCTATTACTGCAATCAGTGTGTAACACAACATTCTGAAGCATTTGAATTAATGAAGGCATCCCTGTACTCCAGAATTTTACTAGTAATACCCTGTACTCCAGAATTTTACTAGTAATAATACCTACAAGAACTAAAAATTCATTCTAAATATTGTTCTCCTTGCATTATCGTTTCAGCTGAATGCTCCCAGTAAAATAAAATATTATAGGAACATCTGCACTGCTTTAAATATTTGCATTTATGTCAGTGTTTTTGAAAGATGAAGTTCCAGGCCTTGACAGGAAGCCTCTCCCCAGCCGCCTCTGCCCCTGCTGGAGCCTGTGCTGGGCGTGTCCTGAGCACCCTCTGCAGCCCAGTGCTTGCCCTGCAGGGGAGGCTCCTGTCTGGGCTCAGGGTGTGTTCGCCTCACAGCGTCTCTACTGCAGTATTAAAGGTCTGTGCCACAGCTTCAAAGTGTTCTTTCAGGGACACTGTATGCTTTTGTCAGCATTTCTTAAGATAGTGAATTGGTCTCACTAAACCCAAATGCTCTGTAGAGAAAAAACAAGTGAATGTTTTATAAAACTACCTGGGAGCCTTTTCCCTGGAGCTGGCAAATGCAGTGACATAGTTGACACTCATGGTGAGTCCAGGAATTCTTGGGGGTGGGGGTAAGAGAGTCTCTTATCTTCTTCAGGCTTTTATTGGAGATGGTCATAGGAGAGAACACCTGAGTCTACAGAATTATGGGGCTCAGAGCCCACTCCACAGCTAATAATGCAGGTAAACACACACACACACACAATGGTAATGGGCAGGAAATATGTACTTTTTGCCTGTATCTAACACGTAGATAGTGCCTCTACACTGACCCTGGGCCTAGGATTGTGACTCGCTTTGTCAAACAGAACAAAAGTAAACACAATGCTGGTGTAAACTAGGGAAGTGCACACATTGTGGGATTTCCTGTTCCCCCATCACACAGGAACCCTTTAGATGTCTGTGAGATGGGGCAAGGGTTTCCCTGAAGAGGGCCAGACATACAAAATCATGCCTGGTCAGTGCAAACTCACCAAGCACCGTGACATGATCAAGTGGGATTCTTCCAAAGGACGCAAGGATGGTTCAATATACTCAATTAATAAACATGATACATTACATCAAAAATTTAAAAAATATCAAGAACAAGAATCATATGGTCATCTCAAGAGAC
Organism: Galeopterus variegatus; assembly: GCF_000696425.1. Lineage (NCBI taxonomy): Eukaryota > Metazoa > Chordata > Mammalia > Dermoptera > Cynocephalidae > Galeopterus > Galeopterus variegatus. The sequence continues at coordinate 25,790 of NW_007732883.1, read as the reverse complement.
ATAGAATAAGCATTTGATAAAATACACCATCCCTTCATGATAAGACTCTTCACAAATTAAGTATAGCAGGAAAAAATAAAAATAAAGACATAGTAAAAGCTGAATATGATAAACCCACCAAAAACATCATCCTGAATAGAGAAAAGCCAAAAGTTTTTTTTTTTTTTTTCTTTAAGAGCAGGGAGAAGACAAGAACGGCCACTCTCACCTCTCCTATTTAACATAGTATTGGAAGAGCTAGCCAGAGCACTCAGAGAGGACAAAGAAATAAAGGGAAACAAAATTGGCCAAAACAAAGTCGAATTGTTCCCTTTTGCAGATGACATGATCTTATATAAAGAAAAACCTAAAGGATCTAGCAAAGAACTCTTAGAAGTGACAAGCAAATTCCATGAATTAGTCTGAAAGAACATCAATGTATGTAAAATACAGTAGTGTTTTAATACACCAAGAAAAAACTATCAGAAAAGAGATTGAAAAAGCAATCCCATTTACAATACCCACACCAATATAATATGCCTAGAAATATATTTAACCAAAGAAGTGACAGATCTCTACGAGAACTACAAAACACTGCTGAAAGAAAATAAATAGGAAACCAAAAGATGGAACACCACGTCATGTATATGGTTTGGAAGTGTTAATGTGAAAATGTCCATACTACCCAAAGGTATATACAGTTTCAATACAATTGCATTCTTCAGAGAAATAGAAAAACAATTCTAACATTCATATGGAACAACAAAAGACATCGAATAGAATCAAAAGGAAAAACATCAAATGGGATTATATCATACTAAAATCTTCTGCATTACAGTGGGACCAATCAATAGAATGAAAAGATAACTTACAGATAGAAAAAAAATTACAAAATATTCATACAACAAGGACTAATATCCAGAATATACAAGGAATTCAAACAACTTCACAGTAAAGTACATATTCCAATGGGAACAATCAACAGAATGAAAAGACAACTTACAGATAGGGAAAAAATTACAAAATATTCATCCAAGAAGGACTAATATCCAGAATATACAAGGAATTCAAACAACTTCACAGTAAAATACATATGTACATATATATGTAAAGCATATATATATGTACATATATATTCTAAAAATTGACAAAGGTGCTGAAAATGCATTTGTCAAAAAAGACATACAAATGGCCAACAGTCATGAAAAAATGCTGAACATCACTAAGCATCAGGGAAATGCAATTGAAAACCACATTGTGACATCACCTCACCCCAGTTAGACTGGGTATAATCAAAAAGACACAGAATAAGAAACGCTGGTGAGGATGCAGACAAATGGGAACACTTCTACACTTTTGGTGGAACTTTTAATTAGTTTAGCTGTTATGGAAAACATAATGGCCATTTCTCAAACAACTACAGATGGAACCACCATATGATCCGGTAATCCAACTACTGGGTATATGTCCAAAGGAACGTGAATCATCATGCAAAAGGAACAATTTGCAGTTCATGTTTATCAGTGTCAATTCATAATAGGCAAGATAAAGAACAAATCTAAATTATCAACAGATAATTGGATAATGAAACTTTTGTATACAAACACACACACACACACACACACAATGAAATACTACTCAGCCATAACAAAATTAAATTTTGTCGTTCACAACATGGATGAGCTTGCAGAAAAATCATGTTAAGTGAAATAAGACAGGCACAAAAAGAGAAATACCACACACTCAAGCAGACAGAAGGAAAAGAAATAAAGGAAAAACAAAAAAAAGAAACAATAATTATTTTATTTTATTTTTATTTTACTTCTCCATAAACATTGTAATTGTTATCATGCCCCTTTATCCATTCCACTCCACCCCTTCCCTTCCCACCCACAATGTATCTGTTTACTTGACTTAAATAGTTCAAGGAATTTTTGCGGTTATTCTGTCTTCTCCCCCCCACCCTTGATTTGTTTGTTTGTTTGTTTATTAATTTTTAGCTCCCACAAATAAGTGAGAACATGTGGTATTTCTCTTTCTATGCCTGACTTGTTTCACTTAATATAATTTTCTCCAAGTCCATCCATGTTGTTGTGGATGGTAGTATTTTGCTCTTTTTTATAGCTGAGTATTCCATTGTGTTGATATACTATAGTTTCCTTATCCAGTCATCAGATGATGGACATTTGGCTTGGTTCCAACTCTTGACTGTTGTATATAGAGCTGCAATAAACATTGGAGTACAGGTATCCCTTCGGCATGATGGTTTCCATTCCTCTGGGTATAGTCCCAACAGTGGAAAAGCTGGGTCATATGGTACATAAATCCATAATTGTCTGAGGAACCTCCATACCATTTTCCATAGAGGCTGCACCATTTTGCAGCCCCACCAGCAGTGTATGAGAGTTCCTCTTTCTCCGCAACCTCACCAGCACTTATCATTCTCAGTCTTTTGTATGTTAGCCATCCTAACTTGAGTGAGATGGTATCTCAAAGTGGTTTTGATTTGCATTTCCCAGATGTTGAGTGAGGTGGAACATTTTTTCATGGGTCTGTTGGCCCTTCATATATGTTCCTTTGAGAAATGCCTATTCAGTTCTTTGCCTTTTTAAAATTGAGTTATTTGTTTTATTGCTGTAAAGTTGTTTGTGTTCCTTATATATTCTGGATATTAATCCTTTGTCAGATGTATATTTTGTAAATATTTTCTCCCACTCAGTTGTCTTTTTACTACGTTGATTGTTTCTTTTGCTGTGCAGAAGCTTTTTAGTTTGATATGATCACATTTGTTTATTTTTCCTATATTTGCCTGT
>NW_007732883.1:21026-22906 GCF_000696425.1 Galeopterus variegatus | reverse complement strand
CCTGTGCTTTTTGGGTCTTAGTCATGAAGTCTGTACTCACTCCTACTTCCTGGAGTGTTTCACCTATCGTTTCCTCAAGGAGTTTTATTGTTTCAGGATGTATATTTAATTCTTTAATCCATTTTGAGTTGATTTTGGTCTATGGTGAATGGTACAGGTCTAGCTTCATTCTCCTACATATGAGTATCCAATTTTCCCAGCACCATTTGCTGAAGAGGCAGTCTCTTCCCCAGTATGTAAATTTGCTGCCTTTGTCAAAGATCAGATGGCTGTGGACACATGGAGTGATTTCTGGGTTCTCTATTCTATTCCATTTATCTGTGTGCCTATTTTTCTGCCAGTATCATGCTGTTTGGGTCATTATAGCTTTGTAATATTGTTTAAAGTCAGGTAGTGCTATGTCTCCATCTTTATTTTTTGCTCAGGATTGTTTTGGCTATGCGTGTTCTCTTGTTTTTCCATACAAATGTCTGGATAGCTTTTACTGTCTAAGAGAAAAATGTCATTGGAATTTTGATGGGGATTGCATTGAATCTGTAGATCACTTTGTGTAATATGGACATTTTCATAATGGTAATTTTTCCAATTCAAGAGCATGGGATATCATTCCATCTTCTCATGTCCTCCTAATTTCTCTCAACAGTGCTTTGTAGTTCTATTCATCGAGATTTTTCACATCCTTGGTCAGCTTTATTCCTAAGTATTTTATTTTTTGGTGGCTATTGCAAATGAGCAAGCTTTCTTGATTTCTTTTTCTGCAGATTCACTGTTGAATCACACAAATGCTACTGATTTTTGGGTGTTGATATAGTATCCTGAAACTTTGCTGAAATCAATTATCAACTCTAGGAGTTTTTTTGTAGAGGCTTTAGGCTATTCAGTATATAGGATCCTATCACCCCCAGAAAGGGACAGGTTGACTTCATCCTCTCCAATCTGGATGCCCTTTATTTCCTTATCTTCTCTGATTGCTCTGGCTAGTACTTCCAACACTATGTTGAATAGAAGTGGTGAGAGTGGGCATCCTTGTCTAGTTCCTGTTCTTAAGGAATAAGCTTTCACTTTTTCCCCATTCAGGATGATATTGGCAGTGGGCTTACCATATATGGCTTTAATTATGTTGAGATACTTTCCGTCTATGCCTAACTTGTAGAGAGTCTTTATCATGAAAGGATGTTGAATTTTATCAAATGCTTTTTCAGCATCTATAGAGATAATCATATGGTTTTTGTCTTTGTTTTTATTGATGTGGTGTATCACATTTATTGATTTGCATATGTTGAACCGAACTTGCATCCCTGGGATTAATCCCACTTGATCATGGTGTATAATTTTCTGTTTGTGTTGTTGTATTCTGTTAGCTAGCATTTTATTGAGGATTTTTGCATCTATATTCATCAAGGATATTGGCCTGTAGTTTTCTATTTTTGATGCATCTTTGCCTGCTTTTGTTATCAGGGTGATGTTTCCCACATAGAATGAGTTTGGGAGAATGTCCTCTGTTTCAATGTTAACAGTTGTAGAGAATTGGTGTCAGTTCCTCTTAGAAGGTTTGGTAGAACTCTGCAGTGAACCCATCCAGTCCTGGGCTTTTCTTTGTTGGGAGTCTTCTGATAACAGGTTCAAAATCTTTTATTGTTATTGATCTGTTCAGATTTTCTATATCTTCTTGGCTCAGTTTTGGTAATTTGTATGTATCCAGAAATTTATCCATTACCTCAAGATTTTCAAATTTGTTAGCATATAGGTGTTTATGGTAGTCTCTGATGATTCCTTGTATTTCTGAGGTGTCAGTTGTAATATCACCTTTTTCATTTCTAATTTTTGTTATTTGAGTTGTTGGGCCACATTTCGGTGCATTTCCACCATAAGGTGCCTGT
>NW_007732883.1:18879-19272 GCF_000696425.1 Galeopterus variegatus | reverse complement strand
TAAACCCAATCCCGCTCGGGCATGCCCTCCCCTGTATCCCCCTTTAGATCCTTTCTCCTCCACTCCCTGGCCTCAAGGCTCTGATACCCCTTCCCCAAACCAGTCTGCACCCTCTCTCACTCCACCCTCATCGTTGCAGTCTCTCCTTCCATCCTCTCCTCCTCCACCTTCTAAACCTCCCTCAACCAACCCCTTCTGTTCCCCTCTACCGTCAGCGCCTCCACCTCCATACCCCCCCTTTTCTGCTAACTCAGCTGTCTGTGAACTATTCCCTGTCATTGTTAATCCGGGAGGTAATCGTCCCGCCGCCTGGTACCCTTGGGAACCTGGCAACCTTAAAGAGCTAAAGTTAGACCCCAGTACGGCCAATCTCCTTAACATTACCTTTTCCCT
>NW_007732883.1:0-18573 GCF_000696425.1 Galeopterus variegatus | reverse complement strand
GGCTGGTCCGGGGTCTCTTCCAGCCCGGCTTTGTCTGTCTCCGGCAGTGGGAGAACCGACATGAGTCTTCTGTCTTCTTTTGTAGTTAATCTTGCTAAACTTTTGTCAATTTAATTTATCTTTTCAAAAAACAAACTTTTTTGTTTCATTGATCTTTTGCATTGTTTTTTTTGTTTGTTTGTTTCTATCTCATACAATTATGCTTTGATCTTAATTATTTCTTTCTATCTACTATCTTTAGGTTTGGATTGTTCTTGTTTTTCTAGATCTTTAAGGTGAAGTGTTAGGTTGTTTATTTGCCATCTTTCCATTCTTCTCAAGTAAGCATTTAATGTGATACATTTTCCTCTTAATACTGCTTTTGCAGTATCCCACAGGTTTTGGTATGATGTGACATAATTTTCATCAGTTTCAATAAATTTTTTATTTCCTGTTTAATTTTGTCTTGGATCCATATATCATTAAGTGGAATGTTGTTTAAATTCCATGTGTTTGTATGGAAGAAACAATAATTCTGATAATAATATTACATTTCAGAAGGGCAGAGCAGACCTGTGGTTACTAGAAGCAGGAAAGAGATTGGGGAAAAATAAGTAGTTTGCTTATGGACACGTTCCAGCCCGATAGAAAAAATAAGTTCCGTGGTTGTACATTTGAGTTAGGTCTCTGTAATTAACCTTCATTTACTGCATGTTATCCAATGGCTAGAAGAGGGGAGATAGAATGTCATCATCACAAAGAAGTGATTTGGTTTTGGAAAGATAAATATGACAACTACCTTGATTGATCCTCACACATTGTGTAATGTATTGCTATTCAACTCTGTAACCCTCAAATATGCATAATCAATATGTTTAAAAGTAATTAATAAAGTAATTAAAAATATTGTAAAGAACATGTGATCATGAGGACACCATGATCTATAATTAATGTTTTGAGATTGAAACTCTAGGATGACGGTGACTGGGAGCTGTTGTTCAGAGTCTCATGCAGGTTAGAGCCTGACCAATGTTTGGAGGGGAATGTTAAATAACATTTGTGAGAGGCCAGTGATTTATATTAGTCTTCTGTGTCATGTCTCACAGACCAAACTAGTATGAACTTTTACTGCCACAGCAGAGCTTCAGTTCATTGCAGAAGACTCTGTAACCAAATAACTAACTAAACTGAAAGCACCTGTTCCTCTATTGCACACAGATATTGATATTCAATGCTATAACTCATATATATATTCAATCAGTGTGTTTCAAGAAAAAAAGAAACCACTGATTTGAATAATGTCATAGACAAAATGAACATAAAACACACATAGATCTTTACACCCAGTGGCAAAATTATACACAATTTTTTTCACTCACACTTGGAACACTATACAGGATAATTTTCATGTTATGTAACAAATGACTCTTGACAAATTTAAGAAAATTAAAATCTAATGTCTTTTCTGACCTCATCAAATTTAAATTAAACAACGATAGTAACAAAAAGGTATAATACAGCAATGTGTGGAAAATAAACAACACACATGTGAAGAACCATTGTGTCAAAGGGTAACTAAAAATGTGACTTCAAAAATATTTCAACAGATAAAAATTAAAAGACAAGGTAACAAAAGATATGAGATGCAACAAAAGCATCACAGTGAATAACAGTGATGATCACCTTTGTTAAAGAATTAGGAAGATCTCAAATAGCCAGCCTACGTTTGTTCTGATGACGTTAGTATTATGATATGTTCTGAACCATGATGAACTGAGAGGTAGAGATGTCTCTGGGATGCAAGGATGGTTCAAAATAAGCAAGTTAATAAATGTGATAAGCCACATTGCAGAATGAAGGAGAAAAAACATATGATCTAAACAGATGCCAAAAATAGTTTCAACAAAATTGAACATCTTTTTAATAATAAGAAATTTCCACAAATTACTTATAGAAAAAAAATTCCCACTACATTATATATGACAACCCCACAGCTAACATGCTTAACCGTGAAAGCTGAAGGTTTGTTATATGTGATCGGAACAAGACAGGAAAACCCTCTGTCACCAATTGTCTACAGTGTAGACCTGGAAGTTGTAGCCAGGGCAATGAGAAAATAAAAATAAATAAATGACATCCACATAGCATAGGAGAATAAAAACTGTTTCTGTTTCTGATTAAATGATTTCATGTATAAAAAGTTTAAAAATTCAGCCTAATAACTGTGAGAACTAATAAACAAATCAAGTACTGTTGCATGATACAAAATCAATGCACAGATGTCAGCAGTGTTCCTATACACAATTAACGACTTAAAAAATAAATCAATAAAACAATACCATTTAGAATAGAATGAATCACAATTTACAACTAAATTTAACCTAAATTTTCAGAACGAAATTTAACCAAATAGGTTATAGATTTGTATACTGAAAACTCTGAAGCACTGATGAAAAGAAAGAGAAAGAGAAAATGATGCAAATATTGGAAAGGTATTGTGTGTTCACAGATTTGAATAATGAATATAGCATCTAACACAAACATTATCAAAACACTAATGTGAGCTTTTACCATAAAAATAAATTCTAAAATTTTTTGAACAACACAGAAGACCTCAAATAGCCAAAGAAATTCTGAACTAAATTACAAAGTTGAAGTCCATCAGTGATTTTAATTTGTACTGAATCTTTTTCAGAATGTGTTATGAGATGCTAGCTCTTGTTCAACTTTCCTGGGAAATGTTGTTTTTCCTTTGTTTGCATCTTTATAAGACTGTAATCTCAATTGGATGCAGACTGCAGGTCCTGACCCACCTGCTGGTAATTGTCATTCTGATATCAGTTAGGATTTCATAGTCTTTGAATCACAGATCTGTCACGATCCCTGTGCACACTTCTCAGGAGACACCCTAGACTCTAGACTGTGGTCTGCACCCACAGTCACTCTCAGAGCCTTTGCTTTGTGTTTCCCCATCAGCTACACAATCACACATCAGGAGGTGAGCCAGGTGTCCACACAGGTGTAGCAGTTTCCTCTCCATCTGCCCCTCTCCCTGCTGCTCCCTCCACTATGAGCTTCCTGGGAGTTTCTCTTCCTGACTTTATGTCCACAAAGGCAGGGTTTTCACTGTTGCTGGTGCTTGAATGAGTCAGGGGTGGAGAATTCCACATGTTGTCCCATCACCAGAACATGGCTGGGAGGGAATTGAAAGAGAAAGGGGTGCTCCCTGGTTGTTGGCACATATAGTGTCGAGGGTGCAGAGCTAAAATGTTCTAATCCACAGAAACTGTAGCCATTACTGGTCTACTATCCATAATATGGTATATAAAGACCCCATAAAACTCATCTACAGAGAGAAGAAAACTCATATAACTTCATTAATATGAAATATCCAGAATAAGTGAATCCTTAGAGATAGAAAATAGTTTAGTGTATTTCAGGGGCTTGGAGAGAGAGATGGGAGAATTGAATGATTGCAGGGTATAGGCTTTCCTTTTTGTCTGAGGAAAATTAATAGATATGCAACATAACCAGCACCACCTTAGACAAGCCCAAGTACAAAACGGCATGGCCACCTCCTCCCCTCCCCTCCCTCTTCCCTTGATGAGAAGCCTCCTGACCTAAATAGAAGCCCCTTTGGTTCCACAAGGACGCAGTTCCCCACTCTGAAGCACATTAGCATAATGACCCTCCTTGAAGGTGTCAGCCAGCCCTCAGCACACTATATAAGCTCTACCACCCTCACTCCTTGCGCTGTCCCCTTTTCAGGTCAGCCCTGGGGTGCCTGCTACTTTGAGCACAGCCTGGCAGATTTCTTTTTTTTAATAAAGCTTGAATGGTCCCCGACACCTCCGCAGCCCATCAGATTTCTTTTTTTAATAAAGCTTGAACGGTACCCTGCATCTCCGCTCACTTTCTTACAAAAATGTTCTATAACTAGACAGTGTGGATCATAAAATGCAGTGTGAGTATATTAAGTGCCACTAAACTGTACACTGTACAATATTTAAAATGTTGTATATTGTAGAGAGCACTAATATTAATAAAGCAAATGTATTTCACAAGGCCTAGCATCCAAAGCCCTGTAGTTTCAGGTATAACCTATCTTTTAAAAATTACATATAGAAATGTTAAGCTTGCTAAAGACAGGAAAATTTCCCCAGGCTAAAGTCTCGGTTGTAGATAAAGGATTGTAACACAGCAAAATTGCTGGCTGAAGGACAGACGTCCTTGGCAGGTTAACCTACTGATTGATATGCTAAGAAAGTTACTTGATTGTAATGTAAATATGCAAAGAAATTGCTGTAGCATTAGAAAAGTGTTTGCTGAGAACAAGCTTTTGCTGGTGGATCAACTTAACTTTTTACAAATTAATGAGTGTTGCCATGGCAATTATTGTACTGTTCTTTCTGTTACCACCTGTTTTCCTTTTCAGTAACCTCCTGCCCTGGAAAATAAATACTGGGAGTAGATCCCAGTCCAGTGTTATTTTTCCAAGGAGGAATGCCTGTCTCTTGAGGGTTCCTGGAAAATTAACCCCTTCAGGGCTTCTCACTACTCAGAAGAAATGGGCTTTGAGTAAACCTATCTGCATCTCCATCACCCAGGGGGAGAGGTGACAAACTACCACCCAGAGGGAGAGGTGACAGTATATAACATGAGAGGGGGAGTTGGAGGGAGGTTGAGGGATACTTGGGTGGGGACAATGGGCACAATAGTAATTTCTGGTAATGGGTACAGCCCCAGTATCAATCTGGCCCTCACATCATGAGCAGGAAGGGTGACAATTAGCTTTGTATCTTATGAATATTTTAAATTAATTAATTAATTAATTAAAAATATATTATGTAAATTTTACAATAAAAATGAATTTAATTTCTGTTTCAAACTAATCAGTTTAAGGTAAGGGAAACCAGGGAATCAAATGAATTAAAAATAACAGTTCCTGAGTACGATTTTTACTGAGGAAGAGGAAGAGGAAACACCAAACTCTAAAAGGAAATGCAGGGTATCCTCTGCACCTGCTTCTGAGTGGAAATTCTGTAATGTGGAAATTCTGTAATATGCGGGACCTGAGCTCCCCCTACCACCAAGTCTCCATGCAGGGAGGTTTGTGTCTGGGCTCACACTGACATTCCCTCACTGTGTCTCTCACAAAATAATACACAGCCGTGTCCTCGACTTTCAGGTTGGTCATTTTAAGAGACACTGTGCTTGTAGGGTTGTCCCTGGATATTGTGAACCTTCCTTGTACTGATGGAGAGTACCACTGTTTACTTCCACTTGGCTGACTCACTTCTGCCACCCACTCCAGCCCCTGCCCTGGAGCCTGGCGGACCCAGTGCATGCTGTAGTTAGTGAAGGTGAATCCAAAGGCTTTGCAGGAGAGGCTCAGAGAACCCCAGGCTGTCTCATGTCTCCCCCCAACTCCACCAGCTGGATTTCACACAGGACACCTACAAACACAGAGAAAACAGACTGAGAACAGCCCATATGGAGCAGTCACTTCTGAGCCTGATGCAAGAGGGACATTACCTTTGAGAGTGATAAGAAGGGAAACCCAGAACAGTGCAGATCCCATGGTGTGGACACAGAGAAAGGCACAGACATGGGGTGGCTCCTTGCCAGGATGAGCAGAGACAGGAGATGAGCTGCTTTTCATGAGCAGGGGAGGGGCCAAATTTGCATGTATCTCTCCTGTGAGCATGTATGAGGTGTCCAGAAGTGCTCATCACTCTGAGCCTCTGGTGTCTGAGGGCAGGCAGAAGGATTCCTTTGCCTGGATGCTCAGGATGACTCTGCCCATTGGAGTTTTTTACTAGATATGCTACACCCGGATGTGAGGTGGAAATTTTAAGAAAACTCTTGAGTGCATTTTGACAATAGAATCTCTCAAGAGGTGCCATGGATCAGGGTTGTGCAGCTGACAGTGGCCCCTAGTTCTCCCTCTGAGTCATGCAGGCTGAATGATCCTTGTACCCTCCAAAGACTCCAGGCTGGAAAGAGCAGTTTATCTCTTTCTTTTGACATTAGAACTCTTAATTCTTGGGCCTTCACCACCACCCTGGATCTCAAAATGAGAGTTACACCATCAAATCCTCTGGTTCTATGGGCTCAGGCCAAATCACACTAATGTCTTTGTTTGGAGTTCAGTTTGCAAAAGGTGTGTTGTTGGATTCCTCAGCCTGCATATGGGAGTGTAAGCCAACTCCCATATTAAATATAATTTCATCTATCATCTGTATACTTATCTGTCTTATTATTGCTATTTCTCTAAAATACACTGACTAATACAATTAGTTACTTTCTCATAAATTTTGACACTTAACGTGTAAGTTAGGAACATACATGTTAAGGACTGTTATGTTTTTTGTACAGATGCTGATCACTATAAATACTATTTTTTCTCCCTGATAAGTTTCTTTTCTCGAGAGTCTGCTTTATCTGAGTTAAATATAACTGCTCTTGATGTTTTTCATTAGTGTTAACATAGTACATATTTCTCCATTTAATTTTACTCTATATGTGTGTTTATATTTAAAGTGGGTTATTGCAGACAGTGGAAATTTGTCTTGTTTCTGGTTTCACTCTGACTTTCCCTATATTTAATTGGTGCATTTGTATATATTTGTTTAATTAATTATCATATATATGTATATATATGTGTGTGTGTGTATCTATATATATATATATATTTTTTTTGAGACTTCATGATACGGGGATTGAGCCCTGTACCTGAGAGTTATCAATACCATTTTCTAAATAACTGTGCTCACTAGACAGTCCAATTGGTGCACCTAGATCAGTAACATTCAAAGTAAGTTTTTATTTATAGTTTACTTTTAATAACAAGAGTTTAAACTGTGTGCGTCCACTTTTATGAAAATTGCTTTTAATTAATATATTGAAAACTTTTGAAGATCCACAGTGACCCAAAATTTCTCTCAGACAAACTGTGTGGCCAAGAAATACTATCAGTGCAGGTGCATACAGACAGATGTCTCATCTCACAAACAGACCATGTGAATCTATGGTATCAATAAATACAGTACAGCAATGTGAATATATCTTCTTTCTTACAAGGTTTCCAATAACATCCTCTCTTCTTTAGCTTAATTTGTTGTAAAAACACAATATATAATATATATATAACATTCAAAGTAAGTTTTTATTTATAGTTTACTTTTAATAACAAGGGTTTAAACTGTGTGTGTCCACTTTTATGAAAATTGCTTTTAATAAATATATTGAAAACTTTTGAAGATCCACAGTGACCCAAAATTACTCTCAGACAAACTGTGTGGCCAAGAAACACTATCAATGTAGGTGCATACAGACAGATGTCTCATCTCACACACAGACCATGTGAACCTATGGTATCAATAAATACAGTACAGCAATGTGAATATATCTTCTTTCTTACAAGGTTTCCAATAACATCCTCTCTTCTTTAGCTTAATTTGTTGTAAAAACACAATATATAATATATATAACAAACAAAATATGTGTAAATTGACTTCTTTTGCTATTGACAAGACATTTGGTCAACAACAGATCACAAGTTGTCAAGTTTTAGAGACTTAAATATTATATGCAGATTTTTCGGCTGTGCAGGCATTTTGGTACCTTGAACCCCTGCATTTTTTGTTTGTTTTTGTTTTGTTGTTTTTTCTCAGTAATGACAGTCAGTTGTAATGTTGAAATTGTTATTCAATATTGTTAATGGTTGTGAATATTCACGGGGTACAAAGGTGAATGTCACCACTCGTGCCCAAGAGGTGATGGCCAGAACTATACTGGCAACAAGTACATTAACACAAATTGTGATTATACCCCATGTCCCCACCATAATTATCCTCCCACTTTTCCCTACTCAACTTTGCATCCATAGGTATGTTCTCTCCCTCTGAAAGTCCAGCACACCGCTGTGGTCTTTATTTCCTTCCTTCTTTCTCTCTTAGTTCCCACTTATTACTGAGGACATATGGAATTTATTCCTCTGTGCTTTACTTATTTCACTCAATAGAAATTTTTCCAAGCTTATCCATGTTGTTGCAAATGGGAGAATTTCATTCTTTTTTTTTTTTTCCCCTTTTTTTGTCTTTTTTACTGACCGGTAACAGGATCGCAACCCTCGGTGTCACGCCTGTACCGGGGACTGGCAATGGGCTTACAACCCTCGGTGTTGCGCCCGCACTGTGTTCAGCCAGTGAGCAGGAACTGGTCTCCACATGGGATCCGAACCCTTGGCGGGAGCGCCGCCACACTCCCAAGCGGCGCACTCTCCAGTGTGCCATTGGGCCGGCCCGAATTTCATTCTTTTTTATGGCATGGTAGTATTCCATGGTGTATATACACCACAATTTCCTTATCAAATGATCCATCAATGGACATTTAGGTTGGTTCCATAACTTGGCTATTTTAAATAGAGCTGTGAGGAACATGGGAGTGCAGGTGTCCCTCCTACATGAAGTTTTCTATTTCTTTGGGAATATGCCCAGAAGTGGGATTGCTGGATCATATGGAAGATGTTTCTGTAGTTGTCAGAGAAACCTCCATACTGTTTTCCATAGTGGTTCTTCTAACTTACAGTCCCGCCGACAGGGCAAGAGTGATCCCTTCTCTCCTCATCTTCGTCAGCATGTGTTATTCAACATCATTTTTATTATCGCCAGTCTAAATACGGTGAGGTTATATCTTAATGTGATTTTACTTTGCATTTCCCTGATGACTACTGATGTTAAGCATTTTTTCATGTACCATTTGGCCATTTGCATGTTTTCTTTGAAAAATATCTATTTAGCTCCTCTGACCATTTCTTAATTGTTTTTTGGGGGCAGGGGGTGATTGTTTTTATTTTTTACTATGTAATTGCCTGAGTTCCTTGTATTTTATGTACATTATTCCCTTGTCAGATGCATAGTTAGCAAGATTTTTCTCCTACTCTGTATGTTGTCATTTCACTCTGTTGATTGTTTCCTTTTCTGTGCAGAAGCTTTTTTGTTTTTCAGTCCCATTTGTTTATTTTTTCTTTTGCTGCTATGTTTGGTTTTGAGTTCTTGTTCATAAAGTCTGTGCCAAGACATAGTACCTGAAGTGTTTCACCTTATTTTCCCTTAGTAATTTTATGGTTTCAGGTTTTGTACTGAAGTGTTTAATCCATTTTGAGTTGATTTCAGTGTATGCTGAGAGGTGCACGTCTACTTTCATCCTTCTACAAATGGATATGCAACGTTCCCAGCACCACTTATTTAAGTGGCGGCAGTCTTTTCCCCAATGTATGTTCTTGTTGCCTTTTTCGAATATCAGAAGGCTATAAGCCTGAGGGGTGATTTCTGGGTTCTCTCTTCTCTTCCTCTGATCCAAGTGCCATTCTGTTTTGGTTATGATAGCTTTGTAGTATAATTAGAAGTCAGGTAGTGTTATGCCTCTGATTTAATTATTTATTTATTTATTTTTGCCAAGGATTGCTTTTTCTTTTCTTTTCTTTTTTTAAATTTTTTTAAAAGATGACCGGTAAGGGGATCTTAACCCTTGACTTGGTGTTGTCAGCACCACGCTCAGCCAGTGAGCGAACCGGCCATCCCTATGTGGGATCCGAACCCGGGGCCTTGGTGTTATCAGCACCGCACTCTACCGAGTGAGCCACGGGCCGGCCCCAAGGATTGCTTTTTCTATTCAAGGTCTTTCTTACTCCATATGAATGTTAAGATTGTTTTTTACATTTATGCGAAGAATGTCATTGGTATTTTGATGTGGATTGCCTTGAAACTGTTGATTGCTTGGGGTAGTATAGATATTTTCACAATATTCATTCTTCCAATCCAAGAGCACTGAATGTCTTTCCATCTTTTCCTGTCTTGTTTAATTTCTTTCCACCTCCTTGGTAAATGATTCCTAGTGGTTTTTTTTTTTTAAATTTTTTGTGTGAGGGTGTAATAAAAACACTTTTAGGCAAAGGAGGCCTCAGAATACTTGCTATACAGATAGTCTCATGGAAGGAACCCTATCAGGGTGCCTTCATTTTTCTGTTCTTTCTTCTGCTTAGGTAATTACAGAAGACTTGTTTCTGAGCTCACTGAACTTTTCTTCTGTTTGAGGAAATCTGTTGTTGATGTTTCCCTTGGAAATACTCATTTCAGTTGTTGTGTTTTGTCTTCAAAATTTCCAATTATTTTTATTATGTTTTCTATCTCCTCATTAAAGTTCTGATTTTGTTGACTTGTTGTTTTCCTGATACTGTTTCATTATCCACGTGTCATTCTCTTCTGCTCACTGAACTTATTTAATGATTATTTTGAATTCCATGTTAGGCATTTTTTAGATCTGCACTTCTTTGTGTTGGGACTGGTTCTTAATATTGCTACTTTGGCACCGTCATGTTTATCTGGTGGCTCTTGGTTCTTGTGGATTTGGAAAGTTGACTGCACAAGTGGAAGAAGTGGGCACCTCCATCAGTCTTCACAGAACATATTTAGCATTGATATCCTTTCACCTGACATTCCATCTGGAAATTCTGGGCAGGTTGGTTGGTGGGTCCACAGGTGAACTTGTTGCTGGAGTCCTCAGGCAGGAGACAGCCTGGCACAGGGTTTGGTCTTGCTCTGTATCTATAGACATGGGTCATGAGTCCTGGAATGAAGCTTGGATCTGTGGGAGGCTTTCAGGTTTTGGGGTTACAGAAGATAGCCTGCCAGGTGCAGTGGGCCTGGAGCTTGGGATTAAGGTGTTGCCCTGTCACTGGGTTTCCCTTGGATAGGCCTGTTTTGGGGTATGTGGTGAACATGGGTGCTCACTTCACATGTCTTTTCTTCCATGGAGGGTTTCTCTCTCCACTATGTCCTCCATGAATGTTGGGGAGGTGGGATATGTCTGATATAGAACTGTCCTTTCTAATGTCTTCATTATGTCTTCTTTTGTCTGTACTCTGTCACCGTGATGTAACCTTTCAGATCTATTCCTTAGCACCTCTGAATGTATTTTCACGTGTGGATGTTTTTTCAAATGGACATTTCAGGGAGGAAATGAGCGCTGTTGACTTCTATTTCTCCATCTTGCTGAATTCCTCAAATTGTTTTGATAACTTCAATCAAAATTACTAAAACGTGGAAGTATTCATGATTCCATGAGCAACTGTAGTGGGAAAAAATACTGAGGTACATCCATACAATAGAGCATTACGGATAAATTGAAATGATCTATTAAGCCATGAACACTAGATTAATCTTCAGTGCATTATGCCATAGGGTTTAATTGAATATTTGTCTCCTCCAAGTCTCCTGTAGCAATTTGATCTTCAGTGTGGCTGTGATGGGAGGCGGGGTCCAGTGGGAGGTGTTTGGGTCATGGGCGAGGATGAATGCCCTCCATGGAGAGTGACCGAGCTCACCAGGAGTGGACGAATGTGCTTTGGAGCAGGTTGTTTAAAAGCGTGTGACTTCCTCAGTTTCTCTGTCCTGCTTTATCACACCATGTGATCTGTACACACTGGCTCTTCTTTCATTTGCTGCCATGAGAGGAAACAGACTGCAGCCGTCATCAGATGCAGCTGCCCCAGAATCAGGAGCCAAAGAAAACTCTTTTCTTTATGAATTAGCAAGACACAAGTATTCTGATATAGAAACGCAAAAATAAACTAAAACACCAAAAAGTCAGTGTGAAAATAGACACAGTATACAAATCCAATTGCATAACATCCTGAGAAGTTAAGACATAAAGACAGTTAAAAGATAATTAGTTTCCGGGGATTTCTAGGACAGTGAAACTCTTTGTGGGATACAGCAATGGGGGACATATGACATTATGCGTTTACTGAATTCCATGTAATTTTACAGTCCAGAGAGCAACCTTTTTGTACAAAAACTAGATATAGTGTTTCAGGAGGTTGAGGATCCCAGGAAAGAATTCAGATGATCTGAACGTGTGAAACAACCTCTGTGGAGAAGGGTGGGAAGGTGTTGTCCTCAGGAGTGCCCTTTGGAAGTGAGTGGTGTCTGGAACAGAAAAGGCAAATGTAACTGTGTACAGAAGTGCTTTCTAGTTGATACGCAGTCATCACTGATAGTGATGTCCACGTACGCTCTAATTTAACCCTTACACTTATTGAGGGCAGGTGGTGGAATCCAGGTTTACTGTGCTGGAGTGTGGACTCATAGATCAGCAAGGGGACAGAGATGGAGAGATCCATGTGGCCAAGGATTGGAGTTGGAGACCTCAGCATCAGCCCACCCTTAGCTTCCTGTAGGTAGGGATGGTTATTTCTATAAATACTCACGCACACGTGCACGTACACTGTTCTGTAGACACACCTGCTGCCTAGTTCTGTAAACTGAGAAGCCAAGAAGCAAAAGCACCATCGCTGTTTGCACACATCGTGGTGATATCTGGATCTCGAACTTCCTCTCCGTTAAAAGGATCCGTGGCTCTTGAAGCAATGCTGAATATACTGCTGGGAAGGAAATACATGAAGTGAGTTTGAAGCATCATCTTGTGCAGATGGTTATGCTCGATCTGCTTCACCCAGATAAACCATCCCACAAAAATGGGGGCATCCCAGAGGGGACAGGAGTCATTGAAGGAGCACACAATGGCCAACAATGGAAAAATGTGCACAAAAACATGGGTGAAGAAGCACCACATTATTACCCAGGTTGAAATAATATACAGGAATCCATTCTGAAAAATAGGAATAAACCTTAAATATAAAAATTGTGTTAAATCATAAATATTCTGAAACACCTCGGAGGTCCTCTGCCCAAAAGCAGGAGGAAGAAAACTTCCCCCTTTTAGGCATGGGCTGCACATGGTGACTTTATTAGAAAGACTACATTATGGAAAGGGTGGGAGTCACATCCCAGCCCAGACACCTGACAAACGCTACCTAGGCAGGTGAGCAAGGCCAACCTCCGCAGTGATGTCACATTGATAGTACGTTACGATGTGACAGGGATGTTACTCAAGTCTATGGTTCCTCTTAGACACTTAACTTCCATCTATTCATGAGACCAGCATCAGGCGGATCCCAACTGAGGGACAGTCTACAAAATGTGTCAGCAGTACTCTTGACAGCTGGTAAGGTCATCTACGGAAGGGTGTCTGAGAAACTGTCAGGACAGAAAAAAACCTATGACACATCCAGTCTAAACATAGTGTGGAATCCTACACGGGTTCCACATGGAAGCAGACAAGGGACATGAGGTGAACAGAAAGGAACCATGAATGAGGTACGGATGTTAGTTGATAACATGTGTCAATGCTGCTTCATTAATAGTAAGAAATGTACCATGGCAATGTGAGTCATTCATAACAGGAAAACCTGGGTCCAGGGTATGTGAGGCCTCTTTGTACTTTTTTCTTAATAATACAGTAAATCACCAAGTGTTTTAAAAAATATATCTAAAAATAAAAGAAAAGGTTTGGGATCTGAAACTTTGCTTTTTCCTTGATTGAAGCCCCCTTTTTAAGAAATACAGGATTTAAATAACTGTGCAATCTCACTGGGACTGAAATAAAGGAGAAGCAGGCACAGCAGAATGGCGTGTCTGGTCTGGAGGGAAACAGGCTGCAGGGGAGGAAGCTGCAGGCCTGACAGGAAGCCCCTCGCCCCCAGCCCCCTTCTCTGCACCTGCTCCTGGGGCTGCTCCCTGAGGTCGGTGGTCCTGAGCGCCCTGCAGGGAGGTTCGTGTCTGGGCTCACGCTGACTTCCCCTCACTGTGTCTCCTGCACAGAAGTACACGGCTGTGTCGTCGGCGGTCACAAAGCTCAGCTGCAGGGAGAACTGGTTGTTGGATGTGTCGGCGGTGATGGAGATGCGGCCCTGGAAAGCCGAGTTGTAGTACGTGCCCCCGCTCCAGTACCCCATCCACTCCGCGCTTTCCCAGGACACTGCCGTACCCAATGCCAGTAGTAACTGGTGACAGAGCCCCCAGAGACGGTGCAGGTGAGGGACAGGGTCTGCGAGGGCTTCACCAGTCCTGGGCCTGAATCCCTCAATGTCAGTTCAGACAAGACACCTGGGGACAAAGAGAGTCATGGTCAGACTGTTTCTTCCATCAGACTCTCAGACCCCCGTAAACAGCTGCAGGCCCCAGAGACCCTCGCCAAGGGGAGCTGCGATCAGGCATAGAAGGAACCCCAGCGTCTGCATGGTGCCTACAGGATGAAGACAGCAGTTCAGACAAGACACCTGGGGACAAAGAGAGTCATGGTCAGATTTTTGTTACATCGGACACTCAGACCCCCGTAAAGAGCTGCAGCCCCCCAGAGACCCTCACCAAGGGGAGCTGCCATCAGGCATAGAAGGAACCCCAGCGTCTGCATGGTGCCTGCAGGGTGAAGACCACCACACTGCCCCAGCCTCTGGAGGGTTTTTTGTTCTGTCAGCGCCCAGGATCATTTGCATGTGTCCTGGGGTTTGAGAGGCTGAGGTGGGGTGCCTGCCACCAGTTCCTGGTGAACCAGTCCTGGGTGGTGTGTGGAGCTGCTGAGTCTGTCCTCATGTTTGGGAATCAGCCCTGGCTGAGCTGCACTCTACTCCTGTGACTCTGGATGGGTTAGGGGTGCAGTGCTCAAGCCTGCAAGGAAATGGTCAAGTTCTCTCGTGCTCTGCTGTGAGGCTGTCAATCGGGGCTGTGGTGTCATCCGCTGGAGACTGTCTTTGGATGAGGACTGGAGGGAAATGCACAGAGTCAGGGACTCCACTGCCTCTCTTACATGGGTCCTGCTGTACCTCTAAGTAGATGTGGGGTCCTGGAGGAGGCTCTAATGGATCCACTGCCGAGTTCTCCATCTGTGGAAGTGGGAAATGTGAAGAGACATGTCCTAGCACTGATATAAAAGAGGGAACTTGTTCCTGGCTGTGTCCTCGGGATCTGGCCTGTATCACAGTCATAGCTGAGAAGAGGCTGTATCGTAGTTCAGGCTGGTGACAATTCTGAGAACTGCAGAGAGGGATTTGGTGACACTTTGTATGGAATAGAGTCATGGAATTTGTGTTGGGTGGAGAAGAAGCCCAAGTGGGAGTAAAGGACAGCAGAAATGTGTGTGCTGGACAGTGGGTCTTCAACCGTGTTCTTCTATGGATGGCCCAGATCGCTGAAGGCAGGACATCCCCTGGTGTGAAATGGTAAAGTAGATTTCTATTCAGACTGACCCATATCAGATTTAAATAAAACGACAATGCCAGAAACGTAGGTTTTTCATAAAAAAGACATCTTCCTCAAAATCTTTCCTCAAATGAAGGTTTTTCATATAAAGATTATGTCACTTGGTTTTTTTTTTTTGCATTTTCCTCATTATAGACACATCGTTAATGTCATGAATGTGTCAGGAAGTCTCCCAAAGCCACGACGGAGAAAAACATAAGAATGAAGAAACTACAAAACTGTGAATTCAAGTGTGCAGAAGGCAGACAAGATTTCAGATAAACCATCTCTGGAATTAATATGCTGAGGTGGGAAAATAATAGATAAACAGGAGGTATCTCTTCCATTAATGGTAACAGAATTCTACTAAGAAGAAGATACGATTAGCAGAGAAACTAACCTTGGGCTTCTGAATAAAGTGCAGATTTGAATAAAAGCTTTTGAAGATTAATTAGTAATAAATCCAGACAATATAGAGCCAAAAGATAAATAGAGATGTTTTATTTATATATTTATTTTTTTGGATAAAATGAAGCAATCACAAATTGAACCATTGCTTGTCTGCACCACAGCTTTTTTATCCATTCAAGCATTGAAGGACATCGAGGTAGTTTGTGGCTTTTGGCAATTGTGAATGAGGCATCTGTACACATGTGAGTGTAGGCTTTTCCATGAGCATTATTTTCAAGTCTGTTCGATAAATACCTGAGAATGCACGTGGTGGGCGTGTTGAAAGCTGGGATCTGCTCTGTCGCTGACTGCACTGTCTCCACCGTGGTTATGCAGTGGATTTCCAGCACTAGGAATCTGGTATTTCATTTGGATCCTCAACAGCAGTGAATGAGAATTCCTAATGCTGTGTCCCTGCATCACAAGTAGATATGTCATTTTTACAAAAATAGTTTTGTATTTTTAAAACTGTGGAATATCAGTGCTGGCATAACTGGCAGTTTCATGTTGGGAAATGATGTTTCTCAGGTTTTCCTGTCGGCTGCTTTGCTGCCCACTTATCTTCCTTGGTAAGGAATTTGTTCAGATTTCCAGGCTAAGTGTACATAACACAGCATGTGCATATTCACCACGTTTAGTGTCCTTTTCTGTGGCATTCACACATTGCCACTGCTGCACAACCTTGTCCAACATCCATCTCCAGAACATCTTCATTGTGTGAAACTGACACTCTCTATCCATGAAAAATCAACTCCCCACTCCCCCCTTCCCCAGCCCTTGGCAACATCATCCACTTCTGTGTGCACAGATCTGGTTCTTCCAGGTGTCTCACTTGAGTGGAATCACACACCATTTGTCCTTGCGTGTGTGGTTCCCTCCACTTACCACAATGCTTTCAAACTTCATCCATGTTGTAACATGTGTGAAAGTTTCATTTAATTATTTGTTTATTGAAACATAACTGATTGTACATATTTGGAGATAGAGACTTAAATATCAATGCCTGTGTGCAATACCTGATCATCAAATCAGGATAGCTGGAATAGTCATCTTTACAAAAGGTCATTATTCTTTGTGTCCATTAACCAATTTCTCCCTAACACCCTCCCCTCCCCCCTTCTCTGTTGACCAAAGCTCTGTTCTGTCCCTTTGAAAGTTCAATGTATTATTGATATTGTTCGATCTTTCTCTCTTTCTTTCATTTCTTTAGTTTGTCGTTACACAATGTGAAAATTTTTGTGGCTCTTCACCAGTTTCTCCCTGACGCCCTCTCTCCCACTTTTCTACCTCTGGTGGTCTCAGTTCCACTGTCTCCTTTTGAAAGTTCAAGGAATTTTTGTGACTGTTGTATCTTATTTTCTTTTTTCTCTTTGTTTGTTTATTATTTCAGCTCCTACTTATGAGTGAAGACACGTGGTATTTCTCTTTCTGCATCTGCCTTATTTCACTTAACATAATTTTCTCTAAGTTTATCCATGTTGGTGTGAATGGCAAAATTTCATTCCTTTCACGGCAGAGTAGTATTCCATTGTGTAAATAAACCACATTTTCCTTATCCAGTCATTGGCCGGTGGACATTTACGTTGGTTCCACCTCTTGGCTGTTGTTAATAGAGCTCTGATGAACACGGGGGTGCAGGTATTTCTTTGACATGACGGTTTCCATTCCTTTGGGTATGTACCCAGCAGTGGGATTGCTGGATCACATGACAGCTCAATCTATAGTGGTTTGAAAATCCTCCACACTAATTTCCATCGTGGTTGTACTAATTTACAGTCCCACAAACATTGTATGTCAATTCCCCTTTCTCCACATGCTCCCCAGCATTAGTTATTCTCTGTCCTTTTGACACTGGCCAGTTTAACTGGAGTCAGATGATTCCTCAATTTTGTTATGATTTGCATTTCCCTATAGCTGAGTGATGTTGACCATTTTTTCAGGTGTCTGGGGCCATTTTTATATCTTTCTTTGAGAAATGCCTATTTTGATATTTTTCCCATTTTTTAATCACGTTTCTTGTTTTTTTTACTGGTAAGTTTTTTCAGTTCTTCTTATATTCTGGATATTAATCCTCTGCCAGGTGCATAGATTGTGGATATTTTGTACCATTTTGTTTGTTGTCTTTTCAGTCTGTTAACCATCTCTTTGGTGTGCAGAAGGTTTGTAGTTTGATATAATCCCATTTGTTTATTATATTCTTTTGTAGCTTGGGCTCTGGGGTCTTATTCATAAAGTCCTTACTCAGTCCTACTTCCTGGAATGTTTACCGTAAGTTTTCTTTTAGAAGTTTTATAGTTTCACATCTTACATGGAAGTCTTTAATCCATTTTGAATTGATTTTGTTCTATGGTGAGAGGGACAGGTCTAGAATCATTTTAGTATATATGGATGTCCAGTTTTCCCAGCACCATTTTTTGAACAGGTTTTCATTTCCCCAATGTATGCTCCTCTTGCCCTTGTCAAATACCTGTTGCCTATAAGCACGTGGATGATTTGGGGGCTCTCTGTTCTGTTCCTTCAGTGCACGTGTCTGTTTTATGACACTATCATGCTGTTTGGCTACTATAGCTGTATAGTATCATTTGAAATCAGGTAGTTGTGTGCTTGCAGCTTTATTTTGTTTATTTATTTTTTTGCACAGGGTTGCATTGGCTATTCGGGGTCTTTTGTGGTTCCATATAAATGTTAGGATTTTTGTTTCTATATCTGCCAAGAATATCATTGGTATTTTGATGTGGATTGAACTGAATCTTTCGATCACTTGGAGGAGGATGAACATTTTCACAATATTAAATCTTCTAAGCCATAACATGGAATGTCTTTCCATGTTTTGATGTCTTTATAACATTTTCCAGCAGTGTTTTGTATGCCTCATTGTAAAGATCTTTCACCTCCTTGGTTAAATTGATTTCTTGGTATTTCAATTTTTTAGCGGAGCTATTTTTTTTTCATTAAATTTTTATTTTGTCAATATACAATATATATGATTATTATGGCCCAT
>NW_007732882.1:116774-122753 GCF_000696425.1 Galeopterus variegatus | reverse complement strand
CTTTCTTTGACCTTGTTAAGAATCAGAAGAAAAAAATAGTTCTGATTCATAATGCAGAGAGACAGTGGGAAATTTTCTCAGTAAGAGATAAAAAAGGGGGCTCTAATGTTAGAAAATGTTAACTTTCTGTTTCCTCTCAGTTTTTCTTATGAGGACCACCAGGCTTTTCCTGCTACCTCGAGCCCAAAAGTTGCCCTAAGCAGATCCTTTGCTCCAACTTGCAGCCAGAGAAGGAATGGAAATAGCCAATAAATAAGAAGCCAGGGGCCACTTGAGGTAGAAGCTTTTGGGTCTGCAGAAACTGTGGAACTGATCCTAACAGCAAGAAGTAAGGAAAATTGCTGGTAGCAGGCACTGCAGATCCATGTATGCTCTTTTCTCATTTAAGTGCCCGGAAGTGGATACCAATACTTTTGTTTTCTACAAGCCTATAAAGAAAATGTAATCCAAACTTGTCTAAAGGGATAAAAACAGCAGGAAAAAAAAGAATACTAAGACTGTACTCAACCCCTTAACAAACAGGGACTGATTATAAATAACAGAGCAGAGTGCGGGAGAGGTGGGGATATAATTTTGTAAGTCTTTTCTCTAGGACCTAGCATGGATATATGTGCTAGGTTAAAGATCTTATCATCTCCCTTTCTTCTTTGTAGTACTTATTTACACATTTAATTATTTGTTTAATATTTCTGTCCTCTGGACATAAGGATCATTCCATTTTGTTAACAAAATCCTTACCACTTACTGTAATATTGTTGCTTAGTATTTGCCGAGTAAACAGATTTCCTGAATGATAAAATATTTATGTCTCTTAGTTTTTGAACTGTTTAAATGCAACTAAATATATTTTGTTGTTTTTTTTTTTTTCCTAGACTTCCTTGTCCTAATAAAGTGCTTAAAATAAATAAATTCTCCTTCAGGGTTTCAGCTGTCCTACCAATGGAGTAAGATAAAATGGTTTTAATTATAATTTTTCAGACTACAATATACCCAAAGACAGAAGATTTTAAGCAGTAATTTATTTATAATTAATTTGTCTTTTTTTAAAAGGTCATAGAAAATGTCTGTCAGTCACTTTTGAAAGACCTGACTACACAGCTCCTTAAACGTTCTCATTAATCCAGCCATAGGGAGTATTAAATATTTAGGAGCGCAATGTCAACTACTTTGTCAGAACAGTTCCACTTAAATTATGCTTCCCCGTTACCAATTGTAGCTGGTGATTTAATTAGGTGGATGGAGTTAGTTACAATAATCATTAATAAGCCGTGTTAATGTCATCAAAATTCTTATTCTCCAGAGCTGGGGGAACAACACACACACAAAAAAACCTGCCTAGTGATGAAGATGCCCTATTTCTCACAAAACTCATTCTGTTTTTTTCCCCTCCAGTAATTAGCCTTGTTTTGTTTGGTGTGTTCACACCAATTACACTAACAGCTCTATTTTGCTTTGTATGAAAGATCACTTCTCTTGATTACTTTCATAGAGAGAGTCGGCATTGTATAGCTATTACAAAGTACCCAAATGGACAGTTTGTGTTCTTTTTCCAAGATATTCATAAGAGCTATTCTTATTATCAAAACAGAGTCAAATAAATAAAGAGTATCAAAAAAACTAATATGTAAATAAAACTAAGTCTTTAGAGACTATATATTGCAATAACCTTTTTAAACACTATTTTGGAACCCACATATTGACTCAAAAAGGAATATCTGAGAAAAATACAAGGGAACTTCAAAAAGTTCATGGAAAATTTGCATTATTTTTTAATTCTATTTTTCCACAAGCTTTCTGAAATACTCTCGTATCATGTAGAACTCTAGATTTGCCTCAAAAGCTGACAGCTCCAGGAAAATATCTCTGAATCTTGCTCAGAAGGCAGACAGACAGTCATATAGAATTGGAAGACATACTCCCAAATCCAGCTGCGGCAGAACCCACTGTGACCTGCTGATCATGGTGATTCTATATGTCACTCCAAATGAAAAAGGTTTTCATTTCTCATCTGTTAAGTTAAAAGTGATCTCAGCAATGAGGATTCTATTTCCAACTCCCTGGATATCCAAATGGCAAACTCTATACCTTTTGTTCATGGGGATAAGAGGAAAAATGGAAGTAGGGTTAGTCCTATGAACAGGAAGAACAGCAGCTTTAAAGGGTCCTTTAAAAAAAGCCCATATATCCAAAGTAAATTCTTTTACACCTGACAGGAAACTCCTACAAAGAAATCATTATTTATAGGAGTCTGTGTATTAAAATAGATTTAGACTTACTTGTCCTCAGAGAAAGAAACATTAGACATCTCATTCAATAGAAAGGATTAGTTTATCTCTTGAACTAATTAGAGCCACTATCTCTAAGTAAAAGTAAGGTGGCCTGAAAAATGTACCACAGGCTAGAAATTTTCTTTTGAGGAGAGAAGAGGCAACACTCCTGTGCAAATACTACAATAGCAAGACACACTGGTGGAGTCTGCCAGTGAGAAATCCAATGAAGATTTATTCATTCTTTCAATAATTTTTGACTGAAAAAGTACAGGGCCTGTAATTGCACTCAATGTAGTAGGGCAGAACATAGTTTGGGGTGCACACCACCTACCTGCCAGCAGATTTATTCACATGACCTTATTTCTCTTTCAT
Organism: Galeopterus variegatus; assembly: GCF_000696425.1. Lineage (NCBI taxonomy): Eukaryota > Metazoa > Chordata > Mammalia > Dermoptera > Cynocephalidae > Galeopterus > Galeopterus variegatus. The sequence goes on along the minus strand of NW_007732882.1, from coordinate 120,111 downwards.
TACAGCCCAGTGAAGTCGAATGTCATCTTCATTTGACAGGTAAGGAGCATTAAGCAACTTGCTCAAAATCACAACCTACAAAATGGCAAAAGCAACATCAAAACCTACTTCTGGTGATTCAAATCCCCCTGCTAGTTGCTGAAGAAGAACTAAAAATATCATTTAGCCTCCAGAAACTGATCCCTGAACCAGGGAGAAAAGGCACAGATGAAAAGCACTGAAAAAATGTTTTGATGACAGTGAGAAGCACATGTGGTATTTTAAGAGTTAAAAATGAGGAAAGATTTACAAGAAATGAAATTTAAACTGAGCTGTGGTAGGTTTTGACATGTAACTCATAAAGTATTGCAGAAGAAAGGGGCAGAAACAAAAATAGGGCTGTGATGCAATGAATGATCCATTTTGGCTTTAGAATTGGGTGTTTGCAGACAACTGGCAGTGAGTGATATACAGCATCAGCTCTGGAGTAAGTCTGTATAGATTCAAATTCCAGTTTCATTGTTTACTGTGTGAATTTGTGCAAATTATTTAAGCCCTCTAAGCTTCAGTGTCCTCATACATAAAACAAGGATAATTGTACATATCCCTAGATTTGTTGCAAAGACAGACATGATACATGTCAAACTCCTATGATGGTGCTAGGCACACGGAAAATGCATAAGTGTTAGCTATTGTTATTATGCAGGCAGGTAGTGGGAATTAAGCTTGAACAAGAAGGTTGAGACCATACTGAAGACTGGTGTGAATGCCATGGTGAAGAATTTGGACATTGTAATATAAGCAATACAGAGACAATACTGAAACGTTATTTTTTGTTTGAGTCAGGTAGTTTTATAATAGGAATTATACTTTAGAAAAAACAATGCAGCAGTGGTATCCAGGATGGATTGGAGGGAAAAAAGAGACTAGTATTAGAGTGTGAATTAAGACAAAATTCCAAATAAGCAAAGGTATAGAAAGACTTCCACAACCAAAACCACCACATAAAAGTGGTGGAATGGAACTAAATATAATGAAGTCACCAAAAATATTCCATAACCATAAATAGGATTATCCCTATTAAATCAGAGGCAGTTTGACATTAATGAGTCAAGTATTAACTGATCCTAAAAACTTACTGAATCTGCAGTAATAGGAGATTCAGTAACGAGGTCTTATGCCAAGGACTGACTGTGTAACCCTTCAAATGTTGAGTGTCTCCAGTTATTTATGCTTTGTAATAGATTCTTCAGATATAATATTGCATATGGCATTATTCCCACCCTCAACACACTCAGAGTCTAGTGTAAAATCTACTGGTATATATATATATATATTAGCTGCTTGATAGTGAATGAAAGAATCAAATATAATCACACCAATGGCATTTCTGAGGTCAAACAGATAAGAATTAAAATCCCAGCTCAGTCACTTATTAAATTTTGAGTGAATTATTTAGCTTTCCTAGCCTCAGTTTTCCTTTTCTGGAAATAGGGATAATTAGAGTTACAAGCTGGCATAATTATGTGAACGTTTAAATGAAAGCATACCTTTGAAGAATGCAAAGACTTGAATTAAAAAATGCAGAAGGCAAATTAAGAAAGAATATTTAACCTGTTTAAGAAACTGAAAAAAAAAAAGGAACCAAAAGAAAGAAGAGACTTAGAAATTGCCAGGGCACACAGGGGAAGATGGCAGAGTAGAGGAACCCAGGGTGTGTTCTTTGCATAGAAGAAGACCAAAACAGGCCGATCGCTACCACTGTTGCACTTGCCAATGATATCGTTGGGCACCAAGACTATCACCTGCCTTTCCACAGTGAGTTTCACCCTGCTTCCTGCCACTTCAACCTGCAGCATGGCTCTTGTCACTGCTGTTATCAGCAGCCATCAACACCAGTGCTGTTGTGCCAGCCAGACCAGCTGCGGGCAGGATCTCCACCCATGCTGCCGTACAAGCCAGCCTGGCTGCATACAGGCCCCCCTGCCAAGTATGGCAGCCAGACTGGGCACAGGACCTCCTACTGCAGCCACCTGCAGTGTGGCTTCTGCCACTGCCAGTGCATGCAGCCATCCTCACCACCGTCACACCAGTCAGACCTGCCATGTGCAGGACCCCTTGCTGATGCTGAAGCAGTGGCCAGTCTGGCTGGGTTTGAGACTCCAGGTCACCGAAGCCAGCAGCCATACGTACCACCACTGCCACCAATGTACCAGTCAGACTGGTCATGCATGGGATTCACTGCCACCACCATGCATTGACACAGGAGGGACATCAGCAGAGCCACCAGAAAAAGGTAAGATACTGCAGACCCATGTCCCAGTGACCCAACCCAAAGGGGAAATAAGCTGCATGTGCAGCGCATGTGACTGCTTTAAACCAGGAAGAGACACATGCAGAGACCCTAGAGAGTACAAAATCCCAGGATAGCTAAATAGTATAAAGAAGAAAATTCCCAGCCACCACCAATCTATTCCCCATCCAAGGCAAGCAAGGACCCAGGAACACCCTCAGCCTGTAGGAACAAGGAAAGAGAAACCCTACCTAGGGACACCTATTCAAGCTGAGGAGGTACAGTATTCCCCAGGGCACCAATCAGGGTCATGGGACACTAGTTGGGGAGCCAACAAGCCTTTCCAGGATCAACCACCCCAACCAAAGAGTAATAAGGCACTTAGGAACTTTACCCAAGACCTTGAGATTTCAGCCACATCCTTGACAACCCAACACAGTGTCATTAACCACAACAAGGAACCACTAAGTGCCCCAGTGCCTAGGCCATGGAGGCACTAACATACAACTTTGACATTGAATATGGCCAAAGTACCCACATAGATATTACACTACTGCATCTACCTGGAACCAATACTAAACCACACTACTCAATTGTAAATATAAAACACATCTACAGGAGGAAGTCTCTCTCCTCAAAGCCTACTCCAGGGTAAAAGAAGCAACTGTTCTACCAGATGACCAGATTTCAACATAGAAATACTACAAACATGAAAAACGAGAAAATATGACATGACCAAAGGAATACTACAATTCTCAAATACCAAACCCCAAAGAACAGGAAACACTGAAATGTCTGAAATGGAATTCTGAGTAACAACCTTAAAGAAACTCAGTCAGACCCAAGAAGACTCAGAGAACACAATGAAATGAAAAAAACAAAAACAAAAAATAGTCCAGGAAATGAAAGAAGAAATTTATAAAAAGATAAACACCATAAAAAAAATAATGAAGCAGAACTCTTGGAACTGAAAGATTCATTCAATGAAATAAAAACTGTAACTGAGAGCATAAGCAGCAGATTAGCGCAAGCAGAATAAAGAGTTTCCTATCTTGAAGACAGTCT
>NW_007732882.1:114679-116152 GCF_000696425.1 Galeopterus variegatus | reverse complement strand
AATAGTGTATTTCCCAAATGAACAAACGCTATAAGAGTTCACCACCACATCACAAGTTCTACAAAAAATCATTAAGGGAGTCCTGCACCTAGAACCTCCAAATGGTAACTATCACCATGAATACACAACAAAGAACAAACACTACTGATAAAGCAGATATTCAAATGAGAACAAGAAAGAAACTATACCATATCACCACAAAAAAACAATGGAAACTGAGTTCTGGTAAGGGACAGAATAGACGGTCCCCAGCATTACTCTCTCCCACAAATCAAACAATTTACAACTATAAAAATGTAATAACAGCTAAACTGGGGCCTCTGGAGCTCAGGGGAACAGGAGGAGAGACATACGGAGTTCATGAAGTTGGGAGAAACCAAGATGAGAGAAAGAAAAAACTGCTCAGAGCATTTCAGGCTGCAATTGCTTTAAGGCTTGAGCTGCTGAGTGCATGGAGCAGGAGCCAGCAGAAGCCACTGCTGTGCCCTTCAGATGGAATTGCTTGGAGGTGGCAGTGGAGAAGAGGGCCTTGGTGGCCCCCAGGACAGCAAGACCACTAACAGGGTTCACATGGACCCACACAGGAGTGAGGAGCCAGAGCAGTTGAAAAAGAGGAACCATTCAGAGGCCAGAGTCATCACAAGGGACCAGCACAGGGCCCATCCCATGGAAAGTATTGGGAGCACAGGTGGTGGGAAAGACAGGTCCACTGGGAGAATACTGGGACACAGCAAGCAAAGCCAATCTACCTCCAATGAGTGCACGACCACTTGAAGGAGACTGGCTGGGAATGCAGAATAGCATGGAGTGTGGTTTGATGGAAAAACTCAGGCCTAGATAAGGGTTTCTACACAATCCAGGTGCACTGAGTCTCTGGAGAGCTGGAAATACCTATAAGGTCAACCATAAAACCCTGAGCTGCACAAAAAGCCTTCCCTAGGGAAACAGCAGAAAAGCAGCAATTTAGCTCAAACACACAGTTCAAGTACTGGTTCCCACAGAAAGTTCCCCCATTTTAGAAGTAAGCAAAGTACAAAAAATTAGTTCTGGCCCATGCACACTACCAGTGCTTCGGGGGCCCCACCCAGGGGGCCCAGGGCATTGAGCCAGAGACCAGACACCCCCGCCCACAACCAGGCACATGACCAACAACTCAGGGCCCCACCTGGGGGGCCTGGGGCATCAAGCTGGGGACCAGATCCTAGTATGTATATTGTTTACATACTAGTAATATTGATTTGATAAACATATGTCAACATTGAACCCCCAAAATATGTATAGCTAATTATGATTCAATAAAAATAAATAAATAAATAATTGTAAAAACAAAAATTTTAAAAAAACAATGGAAACTGAAGACAAACAATAAAAGGGGAAGACAGAAAGGATATTTAAATCAACCATACAAAAAGCAATTAAATGTCACAAGTAAGACAATACTTTTCAATAACAACTGTAAAGGTAAATGGATTA
>NW_007732882.1:108523-114630 GCF_000696425.1 Galeopterus variegatus | reverse complement strand
GTATAGCTAATTATGATTCAATAAAAATAAATAAATAAATAATTGTAAAAACAAAAATTTTAAAAAAACAATGGAAACTGAAGACAAACAATAAAAGGGGAAGACAGAAAGGATATTTAAATCAACCATACAAAAAGCAATTAAATGTCACAAGTAAGACAATACTTTTCAATAACAACTGTAAAGGTAAATGGATTACATTCCTCACTCAAGGGACACAGACTGACTGATTAGATTAAAAAGCTAGACTCAAGACTCATATCACCTATAAAGGCACACCCAGACTAAAAGTAAAGGGATGGAAAAAGATATACCACACAAACAGAGATTAAAAATGAGCAGGAGTAGCTATTCTTATACTAGTTATAATAGACATTAAAGTAAAAGCCATAAAAAGAGACAAAGAAGGCCATAATATAATAATAAAGGGATCTATCCAGCAAGAAGACATAACAATCATAAATATTTATGCACCCAACACCAGAGCACCCAGATATATAAAGCAAAAAATATTAGATCTGAGGACAGAGATAGACCCCAATAAAATAATAGTTGGGGACTGGAACACTCCTCTCCCAACACTGGACAGATGATCTAGGCAACAAATTAACAGAGAAACACAGGATTTAAACTGCACCTTAGAACAATTGGACTTGGCAGATATCTACAGAACGTTCCAATCAACAACTACAGAATATATATTCTTCTCATTAGTGCATGGATTACTCCCCAGATTAAACCACAAGTTAGGTCACAAATCAAGTCTCAACAAATTTTTAAAAACTGAAATCATTTCAAATATCTTTTCAGACCACAAAGGATTAAAACTAAAAATCAATAACAAGCAAAATTCTGAAAACTATACAAATACATGGAAATTAAACAACATGCTCCTGAATGACATATGGGTCCAAGAAGAAATTAAACAAGAGATCAAAAATTTCTTGAACCTATGAAAATAAAGACATATCATACCAAAAATCTGTGGAATATAGTAAAAGTAGTACGAAGAGGGAAGTTTACTGCAATAAATGCTTACATCAAAAAAATAGAAAGGCTTCAAATAAAAAAACTTAATGTAATCAAAAATTTCTTGAACCTATGAAAATAAAGACATATCATACCAAAAATCTGTGGAATATAGTAAAAGTAGTACAAAGAGGGAAATTTACTGCAATAAATGCTTACATCAAAAAAATAGAAAGGCTTCAAATAAAAAAACTTAATGTTAAACCTCTAAGAACTAGAAAAACAAGAATAATTCAATCCCCCAATTGGTATATGGAAAAAAAATAATTAAGATCAGAGCAGAATTAAATGAAATAGAGACCCCCCAAAAAATGATTCAGAAAATCAATGAGACAAAAAGCTGCTTTTTTGAGACAACAAACAAAGTAGACAAACCATTAGCTAGATTAACTAGAAAAAGAAGAGAAGACCCAAATAACAAAAATCAGAAATGAAAGAGGTGACATTACAACCAATACCACAGAAATATAAAGAATTATTACAGACTATTATAAACAACTATATGCCAATAAATATGAAAACCTGGAGGAAATGGATATATTTCTGGACACATATGAATTACCAAGACTGAACCAAGGAGAAATAGAAAACTTGAACAGACCAATAATAAGCAATGAGATTGAAGCAGTGATCAGCTGTATCCCAACAAAGTCCAGGACTGGATACCTTTACTGATGAATTCTACCAAATCTTTAGAGGAATTAACATCAATTCTCTTCAAACTATTTGAAAAATTGAAACAGAGGACATTCTCCCAAACCCATTCTATAAGGCCAGCATCACCCTGGTACCAAAATCAAACAAAGATACAACAAAAAAGGGACACTATAGGCCAATATCTTTGATGAACATGCACACAAAAATCCTCAACAACATTAGCAAACAGAATACAGAAACACACCAAAAAAATTATACAACATGATCAAGTGGGATTCATCCGAGGGATGCAAGGATGCTTCAACATACACGAGTCAGTAAATGTGTTACACCACACAAACAAAGTCAAGGACACAAATCATATATATGACTATTTCAATAGATGTGGAAAAAGCATTTGAAAAATTCAACCTTGTTTTATGATAATGACTGTAAGCAAATTAGATATAGAAAGAAAATATTTCAAAATAATAAAAGCTGTATATGACAAATCCACTGCCAATATCATACTGCATGAGGAAAAGCTGAAAGCTTTCCCCTTAGAACAGGAACAAGAAAAGGATGCCCACTCTCACCACTCCTATTTAAAAGTATTGGAAGTACTAGCCAGAGCAATCAGGCAACAGGATGAAATAAAGGGCATTTAGGTTGGAAAAAATGAAGTCAAACTGTCCCTGTCTGCAGATGACTTGATTCTATATATAGAAAAACCTAAAGACTATATAAAGACTCTATCAAATAACTCCTAGAGCTGATAAATGATTTCTGTAAATTGGCTGGATAAAAAATAAACATGCCAAAATCAGTAGCATATTAATACTCCAATAATGAACTAGCAGAAAAAGAAATCCAGAAAGCAAGCCCATTTACAATATTACACCCAAAATAAAATACCTAGGAATCAATTTAACCAAGGCAGTGAACTGAACAATCTCTGCAATGAGAACTACAAATCACTGTTGAAAGAAATTAAAAAGAACAAAAAAGGATGGAAAGATAAACCATGCTCTTGGATTGGAAGAATTAACATTGGGAAAATATCCATACTACCCAAAGTGATCTACAGATTCAATGCAAACCCCATCAAAATAACAATGATATCCTTCACAGAAATAGAAAAAATAATCATAACATTTATATAGAACAACAAAAGACCATGAACAGCCAAAACAATCACGAGCAAAGAAAATAAATAAATAAAGCCAGATTCATTATACTATATGACTTCAAATTATAATACAAAGCTATAGTAACCAAAACAGTATGGTGCTGGCATAAAAACAACACTTGGACCAATGGAGCAGAATAAAGAACCCAGAAATCAACCCATATACTTAGAACCAACTGATCTTTGACAAAGACACCAAGAACATACATTGGGGAAAGGACAGCGTCTTCAATACATGGTGCTGGGACAACTGGACATCCATATGTAGAAGAATGTAACTAGACTTGTATCTCTTGCCATATAGCAAGAAAATGGATTAAAGACTTCAATATAAGACCTGAATCTTTAAAACTCATTAGAGAAAATATAGGGAAATCACTTCAGGAAGTAGGACTTGGCAAAGACTTCATGAATAAGACCCCAAAAGCATTGACAACAACAACAAAAAAATAAACAATTGGGATTATATCAAACTAAAAATTTCTTCACAGCGAAAGAAACAATTAGCAGAGTGTAAAGACAACCTACAGAGTGGGAGAAAATATCTACAAACTATATATATGACAGGGGATTAATATACAGAATACACAAGGAACTCAAACAACTGGGGGAAAAAAAGCAAACCAATTTAAAAAATGACCTAACAAGCTGAATAGGTATTTCTCAAACTCAAAGGAAGACATACAAATGGCCAACAGACACAGGAAAAAATGCTCAACGTCACTCAGCATCAGGGAAATTCAAATCAAAACCACATTGAGATATCATCTCACCCCAATTAGACTGGCTATTATCAAAAAGAGAATAACAAATGCTGATGAGGATGCAGAGAAAGAGCAACCCTCCTACACTTTTGGTGGGACTGTAAATTAGTACAACTATTATGGAAAACAGTATGGAGTTTCCTCAATTACACATAGAACTGCCATGCAATTCAGCAGTCCCATTTCTAGGTATATACACAAAGGAATGAAAATCATCATGTCAAGGGATACTTGCACTCCCATGTTTATTGCAGCTCTATTTACAATAGCCAAGAGTTGGAACCAATGTAAATGTACATTGGTGGATGACTAGATAAGGACAATGTGGTATGGAACGGAATATGACTCTGCCATAAAAAAGGAATGAAATTCTTCAATTTGCAGCAACAAGGATGAACTTAGAGAAAATCATGTTGAGTGAAATAAGACAGGCACAGAAAGAGAAATACTGCATGAGCTCACTCACAAGTAGGAGCTAAAAAAAAAATTTTTTTTTTTAATTTTTAAAAATTAGAACAAAAAAAGATACAACTATCAGAATAGGTTGAAGTTTCAAAAGGAGAGAATAGAACTGTGGTTACCACAGGTGGGGGGGATTGGCTAGAGGTTGGTGGAGGGCCACATGAAGTGATTGCATTGTGTAATGTTGAATGTACCAATTGTCCTAATCTGATCATCATATTTTGTGCACAGGTATTGATTTTCAAAACTATAACCCACAGATATGTGCAACCAATTATGTTTCAAATAATAATAATAAATTAAAAGAAATTGCCGGGAACATTTGAAAAAGAATCAATGAAAATTTAAAACCATAAACTACAACAGATAAAAATATATTGGGAGGGTTAAACACAAAACTAGACACCCCTGAAGAGATAATTAATGAACTGCAAGATAGATCTAAAGAAATAACTCAGAATGCAGTACAGAGAGAAACAGAATATGAAAAAGAAGTTACAAGAGAGGAGATAAGGTATAAAAAGTTTCAAAACTCTTAAATGGAATTCCAGAAATAATGGAAAAAATAGAGGAGAGAAAACAATTAGGTGAGGACATTAAGACTGCTTTAGAACAGTAATACCTTGGTCTGGGAAACATAACAAATCTGAAGCATATTAAAAAAAAAAAAAAAGACATATAGTACTGAAAACAAAGTAATGAAGACAAAGAGAAAATCTTAAAAGCAGCCAAAGATAGAAGGCAAACCTATGGCCAACTTTACTGCAGTAGCAATGAAAACCAGAAATCACAGGAAAAAAATCTTCACAAAGTTTGAAAGAAAAATAACTCAATCTGCAATTGTAAATTTAGTAAAATTAACTTTCAAGAAGAAAGGACAAATAAATATTTTTTTTCAAACAAAAAAGTTTACACTCACTAAAGCATTTAAAAGAATGTACATTGGGGCCTGCAGCCCCCACCAACACCTGACTGCAGGTACATGAGAGACCCTGGGGCAGGACAACCCAGGAAGGCCACTTCTGAATTCCTACCCACAGAACTTTCTTCAGATGCCCCGTGTTCTCCTATCAGTCTTAATGGGACTCTAAACATTCCTGATTTATCTTATTGTGACCTAGGCTGCTGCCACCTCCACAGTGCTGATGAGATTCTGTGGTTGGACTCTGTGTCCTTGAAGCTGTACTGCCAGAGTGCTATTTGCATTTCCAAGAGCAACAAAAAATGAATAAGTCTTTGAAATTCTTTTAGTATTTCTTGCAAGGATTGGCGGGGAACATGGTGGCAGGAAGGGAGTGAACCGCCCTTGCCTGGCACGGGCAGGATCCCAGAGGCCACCAGCAAGAAGAGGAACTCAGAAAGCCTGATGGTGAGTCAGAATCTCTGGTGTCCTTGCTCGCACTGGGGGTAGCTGTTACTACCCAGGTGGATTGCTGTGAAGGATTGCTGAGACCTTGAAGGGGACTCTCATAATACATACACTGAGGTTTGGAGTGCGTGCCATTTTGTGAAATTTACAAAATCCTCCCTGGGAACAAGCCGCCTGGAGCGGCCGCCACTCGGCGCCTGGCCACCGCAGCTGCTGCCCTCAGCGCTGGGCCAGGCTGCACAGCCCCACCACCGGGACTCGGGGTCCGGTGACAGCGGTATCTGCCGGGGAGGGGGCTGTTGTCTCCCCGCCACGGCCCCACTGGAACCGCGAGCCGAAGAGAGACTGAGCAGGCTGCAGCACAAACAGGAGCCAGGAGTGCCAGGGGCAGCGAGAGGTGGCCGGGGTGGCTCTGGCTGTGGAGGCTGCCGGGAGCTCAACGCGGGAACACAACACGGGAGGGCAACATGGGAGCTGAGACTCATCAGAGGGAGTGGCGCGAATGCCCCGCCATCTTCCCGGTAGTCAATTTTGGACTTCCCTGACACTAGTTTCCAACTGAGTAATCACTCAGGTAGCCATACCAAATTGGCAATGCCAACAAAATCTTAGTCAGGCAATAGTGTCAAACCTGTGGACTGTGAAACCCCCTGCCACA
>NW_007732882.1:103050-104364 GCF_000696425.1 Galeopterus variegatus | reverse complement strand
ACAACAAGCAAACAGAAAGGACACTGTTGGGTGGGAAGGGGGAGAGGGAGGAGGGAGGGGGATTTCGATAATGGTCCACAATAATCAACCTCATTGTCTATTGACAAAATAAAAATTTTTTAAAAAATAAATAAATAATAAAATGGAAAAAAAAATAAAAGAATGTACATTGGGAAGTTGCTATATGATTGTTGGTGTAAAGTCTAAAATGCAAGAAGAAATATTGAACAAAAAAATTATAAATGTGGATAAAAATTCACTGTAGGATGTAGCGATTATCATTATGATGCCATCTAATTTGTGTGGTTAGACAAACAAATAAAATATTTGATAATAATATATTAATTGAGAGTGGGCAGTATATGTTGAAGTATTTTGAAATCCTTGTAAATGTTTGAAATAAGGTAGATTTAATTGTTTAAAAAAATTGTAGAAATAAATCCAAACGTATTAAAATTCATAATAAACTCTTATAAAAAGAAAAGGTTGCTTTAAAAAGAAATTGAGGTCAAATATATATAGCAAGGATTTATCGAGCTAATATGACAATTGCAATCAGGAAGACACATAGATCAAGTTGCCCTGAGAAATGCATTCCAAACAGGGTCAGCAGAGCTTAGCATTTTATCATCACAAGAAAAGGGAGAAATCAAAGGAGGGATGTGGTGGGACAACTCTCTTAATCACTTCATCAGTTTTTCTATGGTTATACATGACAGATTTGGGATTGTTACCCGGTTGCATCCTACATGCAGAGATCTGAGTAAGGTTTACAAGAAGCATCTTCAGTTATTTTATGGCTTTCTGGCATCATTATGGATGCTTCTAAGTAAAACGGTCTTATGATAACATTTTTCAGGACAGGAGGACGTGACAGCTGGCTTACCCCAAACCTCCCAAGGCACTGTAAGTTAGCTGTCCTGGAAGTTTTCTTTTCTCACCAACCACTAAGTTCATGCCTGAGACCTCTATAACAAGAGACATATTAACAAGAGAAAAGCATACAAATTTATTTAATGTAAGTTCTACATTACATGGGATCTTTCAGAAATGAAGACCCAAAGAAACAGGGAAAACTTTACTTTTATAGACAGTCATGCAGAAGGATGATTGGAGGACAAAAGGGTATTATCAAATGGTTATAAACTTGGGGGAACTTAGCAAGGCCTCTTTGTTCAGACTCTTCTTGGTGTCTGTGTGACTTTGAAGGTAAAGATGTTTCTTTCCTCTAGATTTAGGGAGGGTACTTCTGGAATGAAAGTTTTCTTCAGAGGAAGGTCAGAGAATTCTTTTATGATCTGCTTCAACAAAAAA
>NW_007732882.1:100886-101560 GCF_000696425.1 Galeopterus variegatus | reverse complement strand
AAAATAACTTGCTTGCTAAACTAGAAATAAGATTCACAGAATTCCCTTCCCTGAATGGTTCTGAGTTCAAGCTGGCCAAAAGAGGAATGTGCAAAAGATTTGGAAAGTGGAGGTGAAGCGTCTTCCATTATTTTCTGAAGGTCAGCACAGTCAGGTGTGGTGAAAGACCAGTGGTACACTGGAGCCAAACTGTGCCAGTTCATAGGAGCTGACTGTGCTCCTTGCAACTTCACATTCAAACATTTCATGTTGGTAGCTTGAAACTGGATATGTGGGCAATATTTACACCACAGAAATTGGCAAACACTTAGATCAGGACAGGACTCATCTCCCCATAATGGTCTGGAGAGTCAGTTATTAAATATTTACCCACACGCCACTGTAACAGACACAATGATGTCAGTAGGTTTTCTGTTGATTAACTCGGAGCCCATTAGATGCTTTAAAGGCAATGATAATCTCTTATTGAAGAAATTCTAAAAAATAGAAAAAGAATGTAAGCTCCCTGATTATATCACAAAGCTAGGTATTAACCTATAAACTAAATCTGAATAAAAGAAAATGACATTATAGGATCATTTCAACATATCAATGTAAATCTCTAAATACTAAATAAGATATAACTGCTCTAATATTATATTAAAATGTCTATATCATGGTCAAACTGGGTTTAT
>NW_007732882.1:99016-99838 GCF_000696425.1 Galeopterus variegatus | reverse complement strand
CCTAAGCAGGTAGGACAATTTAAAAAACAAACAAAGAAAAGAAAAAAGAGGATTTACTGTAACAGATATTATAAAGCCAAGGAGATAAAGATGCACTTCAAAAAAGACAAGTGCACTTCAAAAAAGACAAGTGCACCTCAAAAAAGGAGGTTTTGGTAATTGGCCACAATAATCAACCACATTGTATTTTGACAAAATAAAATAAAATATTTTTTTAAAAAGTTCATGGAAAAAGAATAGAACTAAAAAATAATACAAATATTTCCACGAACTTTTTGAAGACTGCCCCTTGTAGATGATAGATTAGCTACCTAGCTAGCTAGCTAGGTAATCAATAGATAGTAATTAGTACCAGAATAAACAATTGGATTATTGGAAAATAATAGAGGAGCTTTGTAATAGAGGAGCATCATAAATCAGTAGGAATACAATTCAATATGGAATAGATTCTCCATATAAGGAAAAAAGTATAGACAAAAATATAAAGCTAAAGGAAAAAGATGTAAGAGAAGGTATTTGAGACTCTGGGGATAAAGAAGAAAAATCATTTTTAAAAATTGTCAAAAATACATAGTATATCAGGAAAAATTAATTTTAATGAAGCCAAATATTATGAAACATTTCTGTTCAGTGAAGAATTTTACAGAAATATATGAGTAACAGTCTGAGGAAAGACATTCATAGTATTTAAGACAGTCAAATAATTAATTACAATATACAAAACTCTCTGTAAATTATCCAGAAAAAAATTGGAAATCTATCAGTAAAATGGGCATAGCTATGAATAGGCAACTTATAAAAAGTAAAACCTTTAATGGTTAA
>NW_007732882.1:93685-97767 GCF_000696425.1 Galeopterus variegatus | reverse complement strand
TGCTTAACATCACTCAGCATCAGGAAAATGCAAATCAAAACCACACAGAGATATCATCTCACTCCAGTTAGACTGGCTATTCACAGAAAGACAGAGAATAGCAAATGCTGACAAGGATGTGGAGAAAGGGGAACCCTCCTACACTGTTGGTGGGACTGTAAATTCATGCAACCATTATGGAAAACAGTATGGAGATTCCTTAAACAACTTCAGATAGAACTGCCATATGATCCAGAAATTTTTTTTAAGTCTAATATATTTTTTTTAACTTCTCAGTATACTTTGTGGTTGATTTTCATGACCCTTTACCTGTTCCTCTTTCCCCCTGGTCTCTCTCTCCTCTCCCCCCCCCAAAATCATATCTGTTCACTTGTCTTAACAAGTTCAAGGAGTTGTGATTGTTGTGTCTTCTTCCCCCCACACACCCTTTATTTGTTTGTATGTTTATTTATTCATTTATTTTTAACTTCCACAAATAAGTGAGAACATATGGTATTTCTCTTTCTGTGCCTGATTTGTTTCACTTAATATAATTTTTTTCTAAGTCCATCCATGTTGTTGCAAATGGCAGTATTTCACTCTTTTTTATAGCAGAGTAGAATTCCATTGCATAGATATACCACAGTTTCCTTATTCACTCATCTGATGATGGACATTTGGGCTGGTTCCAATGCTTGGCTATTGTAAATAGTGCTGCAATAAACATTGGAGTACAGGTATCCCTTCAGCATGATGATTTCCATTCCTCTGGGTATAACCCCAGCATTGGAATAGCTGGGTCATATGGTAGACCTATCTGTAATTGTCTGAGGAATCTCCATACCATTTTCTGTAAAGGCTGCACCATTTTGCAGTCCCACCAACAGTGCATGAGGGTTCCTTTTTCTCCACAACCTCTCCAGCATTTACTATTCTCTATGTTTTTTTGGATATTAGCCATCCTGACTGGAGTGAGATGGTATCTCAAAGCAGCTTTGATTTGCATTTCCTGGGTGCTGAGTGATGTTGAGCATTTTTTCATGTGTCAGTTGGCCATTCATATATCTTTGTTGAGAAATGCCTTTTCAGCTCCTTTGCCCATTTTTTAATTGGATTATTTGGGTTTTTACTGTAAAGTTGTTTAAGTTCCTTTTATATTCTGGATATTAATCCTTATTAGATGTATATTTTGCAAATATTTTCTCCCACTCTGTTGTTGTCTTTTTACTCTGTTGATTGTTTCTTTTGCTGTGCAGAAGATTTTTAGTTTGACATAATCCCATTTGTTTATTTTTCCTTTAGTTGTCTGTGCTTTGGGGGGTCATATTCATGAAATCTGTACCCACTCCTACTTCCTGGAGTGTTTCCCCTATGTTTGCTTTAAGGAATTTTATTATATCAGGATGTATATTTAATTTTTTAATCCATTTTGAGTTGATTTTTGTAAGTGGTTAGAGGTATGGGTCTAGTTTCATTGTCCTACATATGAATACCCAGTTTTCCCAGCACCATTTGCTGAAGAGGCAGTCTATTCTCCAGCATGTAGACTTGGTGCCTTTGTCGAAGATCAGATGGCTGTAGGTGTATGGGTTGATTTCTGGGTTCTCTATTCTATTCCATTGATCCATATGTCTGTTTTTATGCCAGTACGATTCTGTTTTGGTTATTATAGCTTTGTAGTATAGTTTAAAGTCAGGTAGTGTTATGCCACCAGCTTTATTTTTTTGCTCAGAATTGCTTTAGCTATATGTGGTCTTTTGTTATTCCATATAAATGTCTGGATAGTTTTTTCCATTTCTGAGAAAAATGTCATTGGAATTTTGATGGGGATTGCATTGAATCTGTAGATCACTTTGGGTACTATGGACATTTTCACAATGTTAATTCTTCTGATCCAAGAGCATGGGATATCTTTCCATCTTCTTGTGTCCTCTTCAATTTCTCTCAAAAGTGGTTTGTAGTTCTCTTCATAGAGATTTTTCACTTCCTTGGTTAAATTTATTCCTAGGTATTTTTTTTTTTGGTGGCTATGTAAATGTGCTAGCTTTCTTTATTTCTTTTTCTGCATGTTCACTGTCAGAATATAGAAATGCTACTGATTTTTGTGTATTGATTTTGTATCCTGCAACTTTGCTGAAATCATTTATCAACTCTAAAAGTTTTTTTATAGAGGCTTTAGGCTGTTCAATATATAGGATCATATTATCTTCAAACAGGGACAGTTTGACTCCATCTTTTCAAATCTGGATGCCCTTTATTTCCTTCTCTTCTTTGATTGCTCTGCCCAGTACTTCCAACACTATGTTGAATAGGAGTGGTGAGAGTGGGCATCCTTTTCTAGTTCCTGNTGGGGATTGCATTGAATCTGTAGATCACTTTGGGTACTATGGACATTTTCACAATGTTAATTCTTCTGATCCAAGAGCATGGGATATCTTTCCATCTTCTTGTGTCCTCTTCAATTTCTCTCAAAAGTGGTTTGTAGTTCTCTTCATAGAGATTTTTCACTTCCTTGGTTAAATTTATTCCTAGGTATTTTTTTTTTTGGTGGCTATGTAAATGTGCTAGCTTTCTTTATTTCTTTTTCTGCATGTTCACTGTCAGAATATAGAAATGCTACTGATTTTTGTGTATTGATTTTGTATCCTGCAACTTTGCTGAAATCATTTATCAACTCTAAAAGTTTTTTTATAGAGGCTTTAGGCTGTTCAATATATAGGATCATATTATCTTCAAACAGGGACAGTTTGACTCCATCTTTTCAAATCTGGATGCCCTTTATTTCCTTCTCTTCTTTGATTGCTCTGCCCAGTACTTCCAACACTATGTTGAATAGGAGTGGTGAGAGTGGGCATCCTTTTCTAGTTCCTGTTCTTAAGGATGATATTGGCAGTGGACTTATCATATATGGCTTTAATTGTGTCGAGATACTTTCCATCTATACCTAACTTATAGTCTTTATCATGAATGAATGTTGAATTTTGTTGAATGCTTTTTCAGCATCTATAGAGAGATCATATGGTTTTAGTCTTCGCTCTTATTGATGTGGTGTATCACATTAATTTGATTTGTGTTTGTTGAACCAATCTTGTATCCCTGAGATGAATCCCACTGGATCATGGTGGATAATTTTACGTATGTGTTGCTGTATATTCTGTTAGCTAGTATTTTACTGAGGATTTTTGCTTCTATATTCATCAAAAATATTGGCCAGTAGTTTTCTATTTTTGATTTATCTTTGTCTGGTTTTGGTATCAGGGTGATATTTGCCTCATAGAAATGAGTTTGGGAGAATGGCCTCTCTTTCAATCTTTTGGAATAATTTGTAGAGAATTGGTATCAGTTCCTCTCTGAAGATTTGGTAGAACTCTGCAGTGAGCCCGTCCAGTCCAGGGCTTTTCTTTGTTGGGAGCTTTCTGATAACAGCTTCAAACTCTTAACATCCAGCAATTTCACTTCAGGGTATATATCCAAAGGAATGGAAATCATCATGTCGAAGAGACACCTGCACCCCAATGTTTATAGCAGCTCTATTTAAAATAGCCAATAGTTGTAACTAACCTAAATGTCCATCATCAAATAACTGGATAAGGAAAATGTGTTGTGTATATATATATACACACATACACACAATAGAATACTACCCTGCCATAAAAAAGAATGAAATATTGCCATTCACAGCAACATGGATGAACTTAGAAAAAATCATGTTAGGTGAGATAAAACCAGGCACAGAAAGAGAAATGTCCTTACTCATAAGTGGGAACTAAAAAACAAACATATAAATAAAAGAACAAAAGAAAGATACAACAATCACAATAATATGTTAAACGTTCAAAGGGAGAACTGAGGTTACTATTAGTGGGAAGAGGGAGAAGGGAGGAATTGATAATGGGCTATGAATAGTGATGACATTGTATATTGTTGAATACAATAATTATTCTGATTTGAGCATCACATATTGCATACAGGTATTGATATTCAATTCTGTATCCCACAGATGTGTACAATGAACTATGTTACAATAAAAATAAAAATTAAGGGCCGGCCCGGTGGCGCACTGGATAGTGCGCTGCTTGGGAAGCGCGGCAGCACTCCCGTCC
>NW_007732882.1:91375-92621 GCF_000696425.1 Galeopterus variegatus | reverse complement strand
GCGATCCGTTGCCGGACACGGAAAAAAGACAAAAAGACAAAAAAAATAATAATAATAAAAAAAATTAAAAAATAAAAAAAAAAAACTAAAATTAAGAATGATCAATACATCATGGCAAAAGACACAAATACTTGGATAATGCACATATACAGTCATCCAAAACCATCCCACAGAGTCTGAGCTATGATTTGTGTGCAGCTGTCAAATGAAATTAATTACATTTAGTGGGACCAGAAATCATAAATTATTTAATGTTCTTAGGGCAAAAGGAAACTAAAATATGAGTATAACTTCCTCTCACTCCACATAACAGCAAATGTTTGAGAATTAATGAGAATATTTATTTTACATGAGGTTTTGAAAAGCTTCGATGAAGACAAAAAGCCACATGACAGCTGATTAAAACAGATAATAGTAATCACAACAAAAAGAACAAGAATGTTTATTGAACATTTAACATGTGCTACACACTGTACTAAGAACTTGTTGCTCATTATTAAATTTAATTCTTAAAAAAGAAAAAAGAATATTAGATGTGCATATATCCTAACACCCAACAACTGTCCTTCAAGAGTCACATGTGACTATAATAGTAGACGCATTGTTTCTCATACCAAGATGCTGGAGGCCTCCAAGTTTTCCAACACTACAAGGATGTGTAAATAAAATATAATAAATGTAGATGATGGAAACATTAAATATTAAATAAATACATTAATAATAAATAAGTATCTTAATAAATAATATTTTTCTAAAAATATATTATTTTTTGCAATTTTTTTTAATGTTGAGAGGAAAATCAGGAGTGCATTTTATAGCATAACACCATTTATGTAAACTTAAAACCCCACAAAAGAAGAGCAGCATGTTTGTTATGGACATACACCTAAATAAATATATGAAGGTAAGATTAGAAAGATATGTTAAATTCAGTAAAGAGGTGCTTATAAACAGAGTGAAATGGTTGTAAGAATTGAAGATAAAGGGGAAAAAATATCATAAAAGATAAAAGATCTTAAAGCAATGATGAAATTACCATGAATTCAATAACTCAACTCTTGCACTTTAAGCTCAGACTAGGAAAAACAGAATGGTCTCTGGCTTCATCCTCAGGCACACAGAAACATGACAGAAGAGAAATGTCACATAACTAAGTGTCTGTTGACAGATTCCATTCCACTCAACTGATTTCTAGGTAGGCAAAACATTCTTATGACCAAATGATAAGCTTGCACACCCAAATGAA
>NW_007732882.1:88880-90519 GCF_000696425.1 Galeopterus variegatus | reverse complement strand
TAGAAGAGAAATGTCACATAACTAAGTGTCTGTTGACAGATTCCATTCCACTCAAATGATTTCTAGGTAGGCAAAACATTCTTATGACCAAATGATAAGCTTGCACACCCAAATGAAAGGAGAGAATGTTATTTCTCCCTTCCCCTTCACCAAATACAATAAATAAATAAATAAGTAAAAGTAAAAAATAAAAAACATGTTGACATGGAACGCAGCTGCCATCTTTTAACAGTATGCAGCTTATCAACACATGATTTTATTATCCCCATACTTCTGCAAACTCCCAAATCTCCAAAGAAGAGTAATTCATAAATCTCAGATTCAGTCAGGGGATAAGCTTAAAATAGAAGTAAAATGAAACATAGTTTGTCTAGAGATTTTTATTTAGAAAACACAAACTACTCTATGCAATTATGTTGAGAATTGAAAACCACTACAGATGGCTTACTAAGAGTATTAATATCATAAGACCATTATATGCAATTTTGTCATTAATTGCAAAAACCCCATTGATATTAATCTACAGAAGTAATAAATTCAACCACATACAATAATTGCTTGTATTTTTAAACCCTAAGAGATTAGACATTTTAAATCTTCTTGTCTCTGCTCTTAACTAGGAAATTTAAATATTAGAAAATAAATTTGAGGCTTCTACTTTGGGGGTGAAAATATAGATTTTGTCAGGAAAACATAAAATAGATTAATTCAATTTGCACTATTTACCTCACTACAGGATTTCCATAAAAAATGTGATTTAAAGCTAAACATTAGCATAATTTAACATCTTTGGCTCTGAACAAGACCAAACATGGTTCTCGGGTCAAATAATATGTCAACCCTGATATATCTTGCAACATCTTTTCTTTATTATGACTATAGTTAATGTGTTTTCTTCTTGTGCTTGTCTTAAAATAATTTTATTTATACAAAAATTTTCAAATATACTTAGTCACAATAATGTAAATACTCAATATTAGGTTTTAACTTTACAATTTAACAGTAGTCAAACACAAAATTCTTAATAATGGTTCAAGAACAGACTGTACACATAAACAATGTTAAAGGATATACTACAGAATGGGATTGAAAAGGAGAAAGTGCTAAAGGCTAACTTTTTTTTCCCAACTTTAAATACAGTTTTATTTAAGACACTGCATTTTCCACTTACAATACAGTACTTACAAAGTGCAATGCTATTTCCTTTCCTTGTGCATATGTTGCATATTCAAGTATTGAGAATGCCCAGTAATTTATTATAATTTACCATAGCAGCTCAACTTTAGAACTGCCCCCAAATTTGCTACAAACTTGGGTCTATCGATGTTTTGCAGTGTGAAACAATGCTACATCTATATTTGGGTTGGCTTAATCAACCTCTTCAATGGTGGGCCCCAAGGAAGCACCACCAGATGGAGGAGCTCACCCGCCAGGAAAGCCACCAGGCATTCCTCCTGGCATGCCTCCTGCACTCTGATACAGCTTGGTAATGATGGGGTTGAAGACCTTCTCCAGCTTTTTCTGCTGATGTTCAAATTCCTCCTTCTCTGCAGTCTGATTCTTTTTTTTTTTTTTTTCTTTTTTCCTTTTTTTTGTCTTTTTTACTGACCGGTAACGGGATCACAACCCTCGGTGTCGC
>NW_007732882.1:87080-88336 GCF_000696425.1 Galeopterus variegatus | reverse complement strand
GGTCTCCACATGGGATCCGAACCCTCGGCGGGAGCGCCACCACACTTCCAAGCGGCGCACTACCGGGCCGGCCCTGCAGTCTGATTCTTATCAAGCCAGTTGATGATTTCATTACACTTGTCAAGAATCTTCTGTTCATCCTCATTGTTGATCTTGCCTTGACATTTCTCATCTTCAACAGTTCTTTTCACATTGAATGCATAGGATTCAAGTGAGTTCTTAGATGCAACCTTGTCTCTCTAATTCTCATTTTCAGCTTTGTACTTTTCAGCTTCCAGGACCATCCATTCAATGTCTTCCTTGCTCAAACGGCCCTTGTCATTAGCAATGATAATCTTGTTCTCCTTTCCTGTACTCTTCTCCACAGTAGAAACACTGAGGATGTCATTGGCATCAATATCAAAAGTGACTTCAATCTGAGGAACACCACAGGGTGCAGGAGGTATGCCTGATTTGAAACTTGCTAAGTAGGTTGTTATCCTTGGTCATGGCACACTCACCTTCATAAACCTGAATGAGCATACCAGGCTGGTTGTCAGAGTAGGTAGTGAAGGTCTGGGTCTGTTTGGTAGGAATGGTGGCATTGTGCTTGGTGAGGACAGTCATGACTCCATCAGCAGTTTCAATACCAAGGGAAAGAAGAGTGACATCTAAAAGCAGAAAATCTTGAATATTCTCAGATTTGTCTCCAGGTAGGATGGCTGCCTGGACAGCTGCACCATAAGCAATAGCATCAACTGTTGATGCTCTTATTCAGCTCTTTTCCATTGAAAAAATAGCGTAGAAGCTTCTAAATCTTAAGGATATGGGTAGAACTACCCACCAGGACGATATTATGGATCTGAGAATTGACTAGTTTGGCATCCCAAAGGGCTTTCTCTACTGGGTCCAGTGTGCCACAGAACAGGTCAGCAATCAATTCTTCAAAGTAGGCATGGGTAATGGAGGTATAGAAGTTGATTCCTTCATAGAGAGTATCAATCTCATTAGTGGCCTGGGTGCTGGAAGAGAGTACACAGTGTGAAACAATTTCCAGCTTAGCACGGAAATGGCAGAAGCCTACTTTGGGAAGACTGTTACCAATACTCTGGTCACAGTATGCCAGCTTACTTTAATGATTCTCAATGCCAGGCTACCAAAGATGCTGGAACCATTGCTGGTCTCAATGTACTTAGGATTATCAATGAACCAACTGCTGCTGCTATTGCTTATGGCTTAGACGAAAAGGTTGGAGCTGAAAGAAATGTGCTGATTTT
>NW_007732882.1:83784-86185 GCF_000696425.1 Galeopterus variegatus | reverse complement strand
CTGCTGCTATTGCTTATGGCTTAGACGAAAAGGTTGGAGCTGAAAGAAATGTGCTGATTTTGGGCTTGGGAGGTGGCACTTTTGATGTGTCAATCCTCACTATCGAGAATGGAATCTTTGAGGTCAAATTGATACGTGGAAACACCCACTTGGGTGGAGAAGATTTTTGACAACCGAATGATCAACCATTTTATTGCTGAGTTCAAGTGCAAACATAAGGACATCAGTGAGAATAAGAGAGCTCTGCAACACGTCCGTACTGCTTGTGAATGTGTTAAGATTTACTTTTAATACTAAACTATTCTAAATTACTTTACTTAACATTATCATGTATAAGTTGGATAAGCAAATGAAAACAAAATATGCAGATTATGATTATATCTGGGAGGCAAGATTATAGGAGGTATTTAATATTCACCTTCATGCTTTTCACATATTTTCATATATTTTTTAAATTCTCTTTGTTATATATTTATTTTTTACCCAGAGGGAGAATAAATCTTAAAACAAAAACAAAGAGGACTCCCATTGCCAGGAGACTAACCTGATATCTTGAGTACAGATCAAGTAAAGATCATCAAAAATTCTAGATAATATATTTTTGAAAAAGTAACTTGTTTTAAAATTCATGGCCAAGAATTCTTAAAAAGAAAGAAAATAGAATAAGACACTGGACAAGAAGAGAATAAGTTGGGGCTGGATGAGTGATGACCTTAATAAGACTTTCAATTTCTAAGAAAATCTTATTAAAATATTGATTAACTTAAAGCATAAAGTTAAATATACAGGTTAAACTTTAACATTTTACTATAAGTACTAAAAAACAAGTTAAGTACCCATCTTCATGCCAGATTTTAAATAGTATTAGTATCATCTCAGGATATGATAGATCATTGCATATCAATGAGAAAATTATACATTATATAATAAATGGTGCTGAAACAACTGGTTGTCCATATAAAAAAAAATCGAATTTGGCCCCATCTATACATCACAAAAATAAATTTCATGCAAACAAAAACTGCAATGAGATATTATTGCACATACATTCAAATGCCTAAAATTAATAAGACTGACTACCAAGTATACATACAAATGTNGGCCCCATCTATACATCACAAAAATAAATTTCATGCAAACAAAAACTGCAATGAGATATTATTGCACATACATTCAAATGCCTAAAATTAATAAGACTGACTACCAAGTATACATACAAATGTGAAGAAACTAGAACTTGCATACATGGCTAGTAGTAATGCAAAATGATAAAACTGCTTTTGAAACACAGTTGGTTTTTTTTACAAAGGTAAATATTAACCTATTATTTCTAGATATTTTACCAAGATAGATAAACATATGTCCATCCAATGACTTGAATGCAAATGTTCATGCAACATTTTTCACAATAGTCGAAAAAAAAAAAAACACTGGAAACAGTCTATTAGATAAATGGATACACAAATTGTGGACTATCCACTCAATGGTGTAGAATAGGACTCAGCAAAAAGAAAACAACTACAGCTACATAAAACAACATGGTTAAATCTCAATTACATTATGTTCAGTGAAAGAAGCCAGATGCAAAAGAATACATGGTATGTGGTTCTATTTATATGAAATTCTAGAAAAGACAAAACTAGTCCCTGGTTATAAAACAGATCAATGGTTGGTTCGGGCCAGGTGAGCTGGGGGGAATTGACTGCAAAGAGACACAAAGGAGTTTTTTGAGGTGATGGAAATATTCCGCATCTTGATTGTGGTGGTTATATGAGTGTCCACATTTGTCAAAACCCAAACCGTATACTTGAAATGGGTACATTTTGTTGAATGTGAATTAAAATTCAATAAAATGTGTTTATTCATAATACATATACTCACAAACATAAAAATTTTCACATAGATTCAAAATGTAAATGTTAAAGACAATACCTTAAATGCCTCCTGGAAAAAAGATACCAGATATAGCTCCATGTTTTCCAGATAGAGAGGAATTTTTTCAACAAATCATAGAAACAAAAACCATAAAAAGATGGATAAATTTAACTACATTAATATTATAAATTTCTTTTCTTCTACAATACATCAGAAAGTCATAAGAAAAATGATAGCCAGGGAAAAGATATTTGAAACATAGAATGACAAAGGATTAGTATTGAGAATATTTTAATTTATTTTTTATAAGTTTATTTATTTATTAATATTATTTTTTATATTCCAACTGTTGCAGAGCAGTTGGGGGGAGAGGGAGAGCAGAAGTGGGAAAGAAATAGTATGGGAAAAGGAGGAAGGATGGGGGTATGGTTGAGGCCTGTGGTACCCCCCTCATTCCTGTAGGTGAGACCAGGGGGCTTCCAGCAATGGCTCAGTAGTCATCACTGGGCTATACACAGATGTCAGG
>NW_007732882.1:81062-82456 GCF_000696425.1 Galeopterus variegatus | reverse complement strand
GTGGTCCTGCACTGATTGGAGGGCAGATCAGCTGTCTATGCTGTGCCCCAATGTTCCCCCAATGGACCCATCTCCCCTACCACGCACACTCCAAACACTTCCCATGGGATGGTCTGGTCCCTTGCAATGACCCACTGGCCTCTGAATAGCTCTTTTTTTCAATTGTTGTGGCTCCTTGCTGCTATGGATCCACAGTAACCCCATAAGTGGACTTGCTGGCCTGGGGGCCACCTATATGCAACTTCACATGAAGGGCAAGGCTGTGGCTTTTGCAGCTCTTGATCTGTGCATTCACCAGGGCCAGCCTTGGAGCATCTGGGATTTGAAATGGTAGGAGTGGTCCTTTCTTTCTCTCATCATGGCTTATCCCACCCTCATGAACTCTGTAGGTCTCTCCTCCCCCTCTCCTCACCTCTAGTGACCCCAGCGTGACTGTCGTTGCTTTTTAATAGTTGTAAATTGGTTGCTTTGTGAGAGAGAGTGACGCTGGGGACTATTATGCCATCTTGACTGGACTCCTCAGACTTATTTCCAGAATATTTTTAAAACCCTATGAATCAGGAAAGACAACCCAATCAAAAAATGATAAGATCAAAATAAGCAATTCATTTAAGTGCAAATATGACTGGCCAATAAATATATAAGTATACAAAAAGATGCTAAACCTTATTACAGATATTCATATTAAAACTACAACTTGACACCATTTCCCATTTTCCAGCTTTTTAAAACTTTAATGTCTTACAAGATAGTAAGACTTTCACCTACTACTGCTGGGAATCTAAATTGGAACATTTATAAAACCATTTAACATTACCTCATGAAGTTGAATATGTGTATATCATATAACTTAGCAATTCTGCCTAGGAATAAAACATTGCAAATAATCAGTAACAAACTAGGTAATTTGAATATACTAAATTTCCCTTACAGCCATAGCTTTCAAACCTTAGCATGCAGCAGAAACCCCCAGAGGGCTTCTTAAAACACAGATAGATGCCGTGGCCCATCCCAGAATTTCCAGCGCAGTAGGTCCAGGATGGGGCCCTATATTATGGTGTTTCTAAAAAGATCCAGGATGAGGCTGAAGCTACTGGTCTGAGAACCATACTTTGAGATTCACTGCTCTAAAGTGATGTGCTGCTCCAGTTTTATGTCTGGATGTAAACATACAGTAAAGAAATTCTTCATTTGCTTAAAAAAATCTCCTGTGATATTTCAAGGAGAAGTATTGTCTCTGAGAAACAGAAACAAAATGGAAAAAGCAATAAAATAAGTCTACTCTGAAAAGGGATGTGCCTCAAAGGAATTTGCAGTCTCTGATTTTTTTTTGTTTTCTTTTTAAAAAGATGACCGGTAAGGGGATCTTAACCCTTGACTTGGTGTTGTCAGCA
>NW_007732882.1:70372-81000 GCF_000696425.1 Galeopterus variegatus | reverse complement strand
AACCCGGGGCCTTGGTGTTATCAGCACCGCACTCTACCAAGTGAGCCATGGGCCGGCCCTGCAGTCTCTGATTTTTAAACACAGTAAGGTTAAGTTATTTTCTTTGTAGTCCTAGAATCTGAAACTACAATACTAATACTTTAACAGTTTCAACAAATTAATCAATCATTTTCTAATTGGGAGTCTTTTCTGCCAACATTTCTACTTTCTTACTAATCTGTACACTGCTTTTTATAGAATAGTAAGTAAATTATTCAAGAGATCTAATTATACATATTTTTTAGAAGACAAGATGGGAAAACCATGTACTTAAATAGGAAGAAATGAACAATCTGATTTTAATTTACTTGTTCTCAACATCAGGAAAGAGAAGAAAATTCCAATTACAGGTTACATTCACAAAATCTAGTACAGAATGACAACCTGTAAACAATTCATTTCAAAAACAATTATTTGGCAATTCCCTAAGATATTTCTCCCGGGATACTCCATGACAGCTTTAAAATCAAAAAATTATACAAAAATTGTGCAAGGCATACAATGTTAGACCAGATTTATCATTGTATGTTATGGCATCATCAAGCAATTCCAACAGAACTTAATAAACTTCTTTGACTAATAAAAGAAGACACATGATTATTCATAGAGTTTTGAGATTTTTATCGAGAATAATCTTGTCAGGAGACTTCCAGGAAGATGGTGGACTAGAGATGCCCACGGCATGTTCCTCTCATAGTAGAAGATTGAAATAGACCCACTGCCTCAAGTACCACCACAGTCGCCAGAGCCATTGTCCAGTCCCAGAACAATTTCACATAGCAGAGCAGCAGTCCTGCAGGTTGCTCATCACTGCAGCCACAGATTCTGTGGAAGAGAAGTGGTTGCAGCCAATAGCACTATTGCCAACCCCATGGGGTAACCAAGGACACTACAGATGTGAGGGAAGCAGTTGCAGCCACCAGAGCCCCTGCTGCCACACTGTCACCAAGGACACCACCGTTGCCAGGGAGGCAGTTGCAGCTGCCGACACTGCTGCCATCACTACAAGATAACCTCAATGCCACTGCAGACACCATAGTTGTGTAGGCCACCACTGTGAACACCACAGCTAAGCAGTCAGCTCCTACAACTGCCACTTCTGCAGTTGCCTCAACAACCAGTGCCACCAGGCAGCCACCATCATTGTGAGAGCAGTCTACTGCCACTAAATCCACTGCTGCCATGCAGGCAGACTGTCAAGACCACTTCCACAGCCACCGCCACAGCATGAGCAGTCAGCTGTCATAGCAGCAGCTGCAGCTGCCACTGCCACCGTGCAGGTGGACTGCCAACCACTCAACTCCATTGACACAAGGAGGGTCACCAACAAACTCCAGGGAAGGAGAGTAATAGAAGAAGCAACTGCTTTACCAGATGACTAGACATCAACATAGAGAAGCTAGAAATACAAAAAAAAAAACCCAAGAAAATATAAGTCCCTCAAAGGAATATACTATTTCTCAAGTACCAGACCCTATAGAGCAGGAAATCCTTGAAATGACTGAAAAGAAATTCTGAGAAAAATCTTAAGGAAACTCAAGGAGATACAGGGAGACACACTTAGATGACACAATTAACTGAGCAAAACTATCCAGGATATGAAGGAGGAAATTTGAAAATATATTAATACTTTAGAAAAGAATGTAGCACAACCCATGGAACTGAAGAAGTCATTCAATGAAATAAAAAAAACATAAATGAGAGCTTAAGCAGAAGGCTAGAGCAAGCAGAAGAAATAATTTCTGATCTTGAAGGCAGTCTATTCAAAATAACTCAGGTACACCAAAATAATAATAATAATAATAATTTTTGAAAATGAAGAAATCAAAGAGAGATAGCAGATACCCTTAAGTGCACAAACATTCAAATCATGAGTATTCCTGAGGGGGAGGAGAAAGGAAAAGGCATTGAGAGCATGTTAAATGAAATAGCAGCAGAAAACTATTCAAGTTTAGGGAGAAACACAGACCTCCAGATTCAAGAGGCTCAAAGAGCCCCAAACAGATTCAATCCAAAATGGTCCTCGCAAAGGCACATTTATAGCCAAACTTGCAAAACTCAAAGACAAAGAGAAAATCCTGAAAACAGCAAGAGAAAAGTGTCAAGTCACCTATAAGGGAGTCCCCATCAGACTAACAGAAGACTTATAAACAGAAACTCCACAGGCCAGAAGAGAATGAAATGATATATTCAAAATACTAAAAGAAAAAATCTGCAAGCCAAGAATACTATACCCAGCAAGGCTATGCTGAAATGAAGGGCAAATACTGTATTTCCAAGACAAACAAAAACTATGAGTTCATCACCACACGAACAGGCCTACAAGAAATCTTCAAGAGAGTCCTGAATCTAGAATCCAAAAAACAATAATCTCTACCATGAATATACAAGAAAGAACAAGCCCACTGGTAGAACACAAATGCAAATAAGAGAGGGAAAGAAACTATGTCCTACCAATTCCAAAAACCAACAAACACTGAAAACAAACAATAAAAGATCAAGAAAGAAACAAAAGATATTTAAAACATACAAATGAAAATTGATAAAAAGCCAGAAGTAAGGCAATCATTCAGTAACAACCAAAATGTAAATGGATTAAATTCCCCACTCAAAGACTCAGACTGGTTGATTGGATTAAAAAGCCAGACCCAACTATATGCTGTCTACAAGAGACTCACATCACCTGTAAAGACACACACAGACTAAGAGTGAAGAGATGGGAAAAAAATATACCTCACAAATGTAAAGGAAAAATGAGCAGAAATAGCTATTCTTATATCAGATAAAACAGACTTTAAACCAAAAACTGTAAGAAGAGTCAAAGAGGCCAGTATATAATGATGAAGTGATCTATCTAGCAAGAAGACGTAAAAATCATAAATATATAAGCACCCAGCATCAAAGCATCCAGATATATAAAAAAACACTATTAGACCTAAGGACAGAGATAGAACCCAATACAATAATAGTTGGGGAACTGAACATCCCATTCTTAACATTGGACAGATCGTCTAGGCAACAAATCAACAGAGAAACATAGGATTTAAACCATACCTTAGACCAATTGGACATGGCAGATATCTACAAAACATTTCATCCAACAACTACAGAAAACACATTCTTCTCTTCTCATCTGTTCATAGAACATTGTCCAGGATAGACAACATGTTAGGTCACAAATCAAGCCTCAACAAATTTTTAGACATTTAAATCATTTCAAATATCTTCTTAGACCACAATGGATTAAAACTAGAAGTCAATAACAAGCAAAGCTCTGGAAACTATATGAACACATAGAAATCAAACAACATGTTCCTGAATGACATATGGGTCTAAGAAAAAATTAAAAAGAAAAACAAAAAATGTTTCAAAACTAGTGAAAATAAAGACACATCGTACCAAAATCTGTTGAAAAGCTACAAAAGTGGTACTAAGAGTGAAGTTTATTACAATAAATGCTTACATCACAAGAATAGAAAGATTTCAAATAAACAACCTAATGCTACACCTCAAAAAACTAGAAAAACAAGAGCAATCCAGTCCCAAAATTAGTAAGTGGAAAGAAATAATTAAGATCAGAGCAAAACAAAATGAAATAGAAAACTCAAAAAATTATACAAAAGATCAGTGGAAACAAAAAGTTGGTTTTGGGGGAAGATAAACAAAATACACAGCCATTAACTAGGCTAACTAAGAAAATAAGAGAGAAGACCCAAATAACAAAATTTAGAAATGAAAAAGATAACATTACAACTAATATCACAGAAATACAAAGAATTTTTTTTTATTTTAACTTCTCAATATACATTGTAATTGATTTTCATGACCCTTAACCTGTTCTTCTTCCCCCTGAAATACAAAGAATTTTAGAGACTATTACAAACAACTATATGCCAATAAATTTGAAAACCTAGAGGCAATGCATAAATTTCTGGACACACATGAACTACCAAGAAGAAATTAAAAACCTAAACAGAACAATAACAAGCAATGAGATTGAAACAGTAACCAGCAGACTCCCAACAAAAAAAAAGTCCAGGACTGGACAACTTCACTGCTGAATTCTACCAAACTTTTACACCAATTCTCTTCAAACTATTCCAAAAAATTGAAACAAAGGACATTCTCCCAAATCCACTCTATAAGGCCAGCATCACTCTGATACCAAAACCAGACAAAGATACAACAAAAAAAGAAAACTATAGGCCAATATCTTTGATGAACATACTCACAAAAATCCTCAACAAAACATTAGCAAACAGAATACAGCAACGTATCAAAAAAATTATACACCATGATCAAGTGAGATTCATCCCAGGGATGCAAGGATGGTTCAACATGCATGAGTCAACAAGTGTGATACATCACATCAAAATCAAAGGCCAAAACCAAATGATTATCTCAATAGATGTAGAAAAAACGTTTGTCAAAATCCAACATCCTTTGATGATAAAGACTCTCAGCAAATTAGACATAGAAAGAATCTCAACACAATAATAGCCGCATATGACAAACTCACCACCAATATCATCCATAAGAATGGGAGCAAGACAAGGATGCCCACTATTACCACTCCTATTTAACATAGTATTGGAAGTACTAACCAGAGCAGTCAGGCAAGAGAAAGAAATAAAGGGCATCCAGAGTGGAAATGACAAAGTCAAATTGTCCTTCCTTACAGATGACATGATCAGATAGATAGATAGATAGATAGATAGATAGATGATAGATAGATAGATAGATACAACCCTAAAGACTGTACAAAAAACTGTGAGAGTTAATAAATGATTTCAGTACAATTGCAGAATACAAAATCACTATGCAAAATTCATTTTGAAGTATTTTTATACTCCAACAATGAACTAGGAGAAAAAGAAATCAAGAAAGCTAACCCATGTACAATAGTCACCAAAACAATAAAGTACCTAGGAAGGAATTTAACCAAGGAGGTGAATAATCTTTACAATGAGAACTACAAGTCACTATTGAAAGAAATTGAAGAGGACACAAACAGATGGAAACAAACTCCATGATCTTGGATTGGAAGAATTAACATCGTAAAAGTGTCCATACTACCCAAACTGACCTACAGATTCAATGCAATCCCCATTAAAATAGTAATGACATTCTTCACAGAAATAGAAAAATTAATCCTAATATTCATATGGAATATCAAAAGACCCAAATAGCCAACGCAATCCTGAGAAAAATAAGTAAATAAGTAACGCCAGAGGCATAACACTATACCACCTGACTTTAAATTATTCTATAAAACTAACCTGACTTCAAATTATGCTACAAATCTATAGTAAACAAAAAGACATTGTACTTGCATAAAAACAGACACTCAGACCAATGGAACAGAATGGAGAACAAAGAAATCAACCCACAAACTTACAGCCTACTGATCTTTGACAGAGACACCAAGAACATACATTAGAAAAAAGACTGCCTCTTCAATAAATTGTGGTGGGGAAACTGGACATCCATATGTAGACGAGAGAAACTAGACCCCTACCTCTCACCATATATGTGAGAAATTAACTCAAGGTGGATTAATGACTAAAATTGAAGACCTGAATCTATAACTCTCCTGAAAGGAAACATAAGGGAAACACATGGGAGGGGGAGGGAGGTAAGGAAGGAGTTGTTAAAGGGCCATGGAAAACACTTAACATTGTGTAATGCTGAATATACTAATTATCCTGACTGGTGTATCATATATTGCACACAGGTATTGATATTCAAGTCTGTACCCCACAGATATGTATAACCAACCATGTAACAATAAAAAATAAAATAAAATACAAATTTATAAAATATAGGAAACCTCATATCTATGATCTCTTCGTGTGTCTGAATACAAACAAACTCATTCATATGAGGTGCTAGTAAGCAGTTAATTAAACCATATACCAAAATTGACTCAAAATGGATTAAAGAATTAAATATACACCCTGAAACAATAAAACTCCTTAAAGAAAACATAGGGGAAACACTCCAGAAAGTAGGAGTGGGTACAGACTTCATAAATAGCACTCAAAAAGCACAGGCAACTAAAGGAAAAATAAACAAATGGGATTATATCAACTATATGGATCCATATATCAATTTCTCTGTAGATCTACCAAAAGCACCAGTGAAGAAAACCCTTTGAAAGCCAAGATATGCCCCCTACTATATAATTGGATTCAATCTTCTAAATTTGGAGTTTTCATATTGTAACATGGGAACAATTGACTAGGATCCCTCATCCAAAATTTAATGCACTCCCCAAAGGTATCTAGTTTAGGAGCACAGAGGAAGCCAAACTCCATCCTTGCTCAGCTTAGCAGGGCTTGTTTCGTCCCTCTAGCCAGAGGGGCTGCCTTTTCCTCTTTCACACAAAGGCCCTGTATAGACTAGTCGCAGCCCTGCTAATAGCACCGATCCCACACCGTTGTTCTAAGAATTCAAGGAAGTGATGTATATAGAACATTTAGTGTAGTGACTAGCACATAGTAAACACTGAATAAATGGCAGCTATTACTGACATATCAGCTTTCACTAAGATTGAGGATCAGCTCTATGAAAAATATCACCATGGACAGAAGGATTTTAAGATGGCAAAATAAAGAAATTGTACTCTACCTGGAGCCATAAAATACAAATGTCTCAACTTTTTGGAGTGATGGAAAGCTTCTACATCGTGATTGTGGTATTGGTTACATGGCTGTATACATTGATAAAAACTGAATTTGCACACTTAAAATTGGTAAATTTTACTGTAAATTATACTTCAATAAAGCTGATTTTTTAAAATAAAATAAAGTAAGTCTGTTGGAGTTCTCCTGAGATTTCTCATGCCTGAGATCTGTCTTTCTTGTCATCCTGGCAGATCCTCTGCTTCCTACCTGGAACATGGTCACATCAGGACTTATTTCTGGACATTTGGCAGCCATTTTGTAACCATGAGGTAATAAGTCTCAGGAAGGAAGAAGGGAATTATAGAGAGGATGGAAGAGGGAAAAAACATAAAGCATCTGGCTTCTGTTGACATCTGCGAGCTATGAAAGCCACCACTCTTTGTGCTTTTGTTAACCTAACAGGCAATACTGTCAGATTTGAACATTCTGTGACTTGTAGCACAAAGCATTTTTGTAGGTACCAAACTCAGATTATTTTACTTGGTGCATTATGTAGAGAATACCAGACAGTGGACACAGTCTTCAACTGTAGAGTGGTGAATATTTACTGTTGTACAAGGGTACTTCAGAAAGTTCATGGAAAAAATAGAATCAAAAGATAATGCAAATCTTTCCATGAACTTTTTGAAGCACCCTCATTTCTTCCCAGGACCCCTCCCTTCTTCTGGAAACTACGTGATTTTGGGAACAAGTGTTCCTCTCCCACTGGATCAATGTCCCAGGCATCACTACTGCATGTAAATTAAGCATTCAAAGTTTTTTAGTGTTTCATGATTCAGGAACCAAATCAACTTGTTGCTTGTTTTTACTATGAACAAGTAGATAAGTTCAACTTAGCACCTCAGCTATTAAAAAAGCTTTTTAATATTTTGATAAATGAAAGGAGCTTTCCTGCATCATTTCCTCAAACTACAGCAAAAGCTGGCTCCCCATCATGCAAGCCTAACTAGAGTTGTCTTTCCTGATCTTTGCAGTTGTATTATTCCATTTTTTGTGTTGCTATAATAGAATATCTAAAACTAGGTAATTTATGAAGAAAAGAGGTTTATTTGGCTCATGATTCTGAGACAACTGAATCAGCTGTGAGCCCCAGACTGCTTCTACTCACGTCTGAAAGTGGCAGGCAGCCAGAGGGTGAGAGATTACATGGCTAGAGGAAGCAAGGGGCTGGGAGCAGATGCCAGGCT
Source organism: Galeopterus variegatus (assembly GCF_000696425.1). Classification (NCBI taxonomy): domain Eukaryota; kingdom Metazoa; phylum Chordata; class Mammalia; order Dermoptera; family Cynocephalidae; genus Galeopterus; species Galeopterus variegatus. Next base: position 73,088 of record NW_007732882.1, on the reverse strand, counting down.
CCTTTAGACAACTAGTTCTCACGGGAATTAATAGAGGGAGAACTCACTCACTACCCCTGCACCCAGGCAAGGGTATTAATCTATTCATGAGGGATCCTCCCCCATGACCCAAACACCTCCAAACACTACCATGTCGGGGATGGTAGTGTTTTTTGACATGAGCTTTGGGGGGACAATATGTCCAAATTCTACCAGCAGCGCTTCACCAGCTATGAACTGAAGTGTGTGCAGGGCTGTGTATGTCTGAATGCTGATGTTGGTATGATACCTAATGATTAAAACTTTACATGTTTAAGATTTTTACACTCATATCTAAGCATACATAAAAAAAAACTTGTTACAAACAATGTACGATTTCAAGTTAATATAAAATACCATGGGCCACTCCTGGTTGAAACTTTATATTTACCTTCCCATTTATCTCAAATTCTCCCCATCCTCAGGATTTATCTGGAGCCCCCTTTAGTAGGACAACTCATACTAATTTTCCTTCTCTGAAGCCATTCAGTATATATCTGAGCTTTACATTTTCACAATTGGATTATTTCACATTTAATTTTATTTTCAAATAAGATTCTACTGCACTAAATACAGCATGAAATTCTAGGTATATAGTAGGTATTTGGTAAACATTTATCTTTGACACTATCACTTTTTATAATCTATTCGGGTAATGGGTAACATGGTAAATACAGAATGTTAAACTTATGTTTAGTACCTAAATAAAAACACTGGATATTAAATTAATAGCTTTCCTTTAAAATCTTTCTTTCAAAACTAAAATATCAGAAGCTGGCCAGTTAGCTCATTGGTTAGAGCATGATATTACAACACCAAAGTTTCAGATCCTGCAGCAGTCAGCCTCCAGAAAAAAAAAATTAAATTAAATAAATAAAATTAAAATATCAAATCTTAGAATTAACAGAGTTCAAAACTTATAAAATATTGATTATCCAAATAAAACAGTGGGTTTCTCTAGGGCCAGTGACTAAACATTGTGCATTTTAACTACTGTATTCAAAGCATTATAATTTCTCATATTTACTCTGAGAGCTACATGAGACAGATATTACTATACCTTGTGACATAAGAATATACTGAAGCCACATGAATAATAACTGGGTCCTCCTAAATCTCAGCTTTCTGTCTCTCTAGAGACAGAGCTGTAGAAACGGGATTATTTCACCATGCTAGGGAAGGTCATGTCCTCAGTAAAACACAAGGGACACAAAACTATGGAATGCAAATAAGTTAAAATCCATCTAATGGATTAGATTGTACGGTCCCTTAGATATTTCAATTCTTAAAACCTACATCATTCTTTATCATAAAATATGATTTAAATTAATATGTAAATACAAAGAGAAAATTAAAAAATAATAATATATACTCAAGACGATAATGATGATACATTCAAAAGTAAAGTCACAAATTTCTATACTGATAGTCCTGTTACCAATAAACAAGGAAAACTATTATGTTAGTGCACATACGTGCTGATAGAATTTGAATGTTTTGTCTTCCCAAAACTCATGTGGAAATATGATCCCCAATGTGGCAGTGTTGGGAGCTGTTTGGGTCATGGGGACAGATCCCTGATGAATGGATTAATGCTCTCCCTGGGGGGTGGGGGGGTCACTTTATTAGATCCCATGAGAGACTGGTTATTTAAAGGACCCTGGCACCTCCTCTTCCTCTCTCTCTCTCTCTCTCTCTCTCTCTCTCTCTCTCTCTCTCGCTTCCTCTCGCCATGTGATCTGCTTGTACCCGCCGGCTACCTGCCACTTACCGTCAAGAGCTGAAGCAGCCTAAGGCCCCACACCAGATGCAGTTGTCCCAGAACTGTGAGCCAAATAAACCTCTTTTCTTTATAAATGACCCAGTTTCAGGCATTCTGTTATAGCAACACAAAAACGGACTAATACACATGTCTATAAGTATTACTGGAGGTGATGTATTCCAATATAAATGTCTGCAATCCTTGTCTGGAATGATCACTGCTCAAATGTAAAACTATCAGCCCCCAAAACACCTATATCAAGCTTTTACTTTCTCCTTAAATCCTAATCATTACTTCATCATTCTCAATATTTATCCTGTATCTAATCTATCTTCTTTCCACTAGTCTTACAACTAAGAATTACCACTTTTCTCTAAAAAAAATACTTACGGTTCTCTCTCTCTCTCTCTCTCTTCCCCCCCAACCTCCCCTCTCTGTCCCCTGAAGCCTTCTGTTCTACCTAAAGTTCTCTTCTAATCTATGTAAACTTGGATCCCTTCACTCAAGTCTTCTTTGTCTTTGTGCCTATCTGCCTCCCTCCCTCTCTTTACCATCCAAGATCTTGAAAGGGCAGCATGAGCTTGCTCCCACCTCTGGACTGCTCACTTGCTCTTAACTCACAGCAATCTGTGCCAACCACCATGCCCAAACTGCTCCTTTGAAGGTCCCTAATGACCACTTGATCACAGAATTCTAGAGCTCTTTCTCAATCTTTATTCTTCTTGTTTCCTATGCAGCCATTCATAGTCTTGTCAACTGATCTTTCAGAACTATTTATCCTGTGAGACCATTATTTTCCTATGTGTCTGATCTAACTTGCTGGCTTGCCAACTAACTCTTGCTGAGCAAGAGTGCGGGACCTTAGGCTGCTTCAACTCTTGACGGTAAGTGGCAGGTAGCCGGCGGGTACAAGCAGATCACATGGCGAGAGGAAGC
>NW_007732882.1:58593-70013 GCF_000696425.1 Galeopterus variegatus | reverse complement strand
CACATGAGTTTTGGGAAGACAAAACATTCAAATTCTATCAGCACGTATGTGCTCTAACATAGTAGTTTTCCCAGTTTATTCACTAAATGTGAGTTTCCTTCACTAAATGTGAGTTCCCCTGCAGCAGAACCATGATCCTCCTCTCTGCTCTTTCTATTTCTCCACCTACCTCCTTGGTATTCTTGGTATTTTTTTTTTCCTTTTTGTCTTTTTTACTGACCGGTAACGGGATCGCAACCCTTCGGTGTCGCGCCCGCACCGCGCTCAGCCAGTGAGCGGGAACCGGTCTCCACATGGGATCCGAACCCTCGGCGGGAGAGCCACCGCGCTCCCAACCAGCACACTTCTCCAGTGCGCCACCAGGCCGGCCCAAGTATTCTTGGTATTTTAATCCAGTCTCATGGAATTAAATAGCATGGCTATGGAGAAGACACTCTGATCCACATCTCATCTCTCTCCTCCCAGCCCAGACACCATCTCCAAATTCTAGTCTCTTTCTTGGTCAATTCAACTTTTAAATATTCAGTCCCTTTATACTCTGGGAAGTAGCAGAGATTGCAAAATGCATACAATAATGTTTCTGCTTTCAAAGATCTCTATAAACATAACTATAGAATATCTCCACTTTGACATAAACTAAAATATCATATTGATATGTCTAACGATGAAAACATCTTTCTATTACCTAAACCTATAAGCCTTTCCCATCACCCACTGGAAACCTTCATCTCCTTCTATGTTCATCATTTTGGTCAACGGTACTACCATTCTTTCAGGTTTGAACTCTGCAAAACGACTTCCTCTCCTTTGCCTCCCACTTATACTTAGTTTTGGAATCCACCCCTCTACTTTATTCCCAGGAGAGCCTGACTCAGGTCATCACTATTTCAGGGAAGCAGTGCAGCAGACATTAAGAGTGTAGGCACTGCAACCCAAATGCCCACATTCCACATATCGTAGAGGAACCGAGCAGGGAAAAAGCAGCAATGAGGAATCCACAGGAACAGAAGGAGCCACATTCAAGGCCGATTTCTTCACGCTTAGGACAGACAAAGAGCAAGATGATAGGTAGAGTTGATTCTTACCAGAATAGGACTCCAATGGGCACCAGGAAAAGTGTTTTTGTTACTATAGTTCTCACCAATGAAAAGTGGACGAAAGGAGGTGTATTGGTCCATTTTCTGTAACTTATAACAGAATACCTGAAACTGGGTAATCTATAAGAAAATGAAATTTATTCCTTACAGTTTTGGTGGCCAGGAAGTCCAACATCCAGGGAACACGTCTGATGAGGGCCTTCTTGACACAGGCAATCACGTGGCAAGAATAGCAACAGCAAGAGAGTTAACGACAGTTTTGGTGGCCAGGAAGTCCAACATCCAGGGAACACGTCTGATGAGGGCCTTCTTGACGCAGGCAATCACGTGGCAAGAATAGCAACAGCAAGAGAGTTAACGTGGTCACTTGCTCTCCTTATAAAACCATCAGAGCCCCTCCCTGATAATCCATTAAACCACTAGTCCATTAATGGATTAACACATTCAAGAGGGCAGGGCCCTCAGGATTCAATCACTTCCTAAGAGCCTCACCATAATCAGATTTCCCACTCTCTTAAAACTGTTTCAATGGGTATCAAGCTTCAATGAGTTTTGAGGGGACATTCAATCCACAGCAGGAGAGCACCTATGCTATTGTTTGAGGCTCAAAGCAAAGATGACATTCATCATTTTTTTCATTAGTGTGCACAATATTTGCATTGCACTGTAATTTCTCTCCCCAGAGCCTAGCCCATACATAAAAGAAATTCAAACATGTGTTGAATGAATATTAACAAACACCAACCGTTTATGAAGCACTTATCAAGTACTAGGCACAGAAAAAGTCATCTTACATATATTAGAAATTATTTAATACTACTTACATGAGGAAAATGAGGCTCCAATACTTGAAATATTTTGCCCAGCATCCCACAATTTGTAAATTGTGTAAACACCTCAGAAGTAAAATTCAAGCAAAACCTGATTCTATCTAACATGAAAGTCCCTTCTCTTTCCTCTCCATTATACTTAATGATTCTTTGAAGATGCTAAAAGTTGTTTTGAGAGATCCTTCAAGGCCTTGCCCATGCTCTGTGCTTGCATGAAACTTTTTAATGAGATGTAAAATCCCTGTTCAAATACATGAAAGTTATTGGGGAGAGAGAATTCAATTTAAGCTATTTTAATTCATCTTATTTGTAGAAAGAAACAGAGAATGGGTTGTATAAGTGAGTGAGTGAAAAGAGGATGGGAAAATAGTGACAGACAGAGCATGTGAGAATCCTAACTCAAAATACTTTACAATTTTGCTTAAGGCCAGCCTTGAATTAACATCTCCAAATATCCTCGAAATGAGACTCATCTTAAAGAACCAGCACTCTTCATTAAACACAGATGAACATGGAAAAAAAAGATGTGAGAATGGAATAACCCTAGTTCTACTTGCCCAAGGCAAAAACATGGAGTAAAACAATGTAAGATCATTTTTTTTCTTCTGACCTATGACATAATTCTGATGTATTTATTTTGGTAACCAAGAATTTATGATCAGTATGTTGAATGTTATCATTGTAAGGAGCTTTATGTGAAGTATCCAAACCAACCATCCTTGTCATCTCTGACAGTTCATGTAGAAAGCAAAACTAAAATAAAGCACAGTGGTTCTCTCTGGACTAAAGCACCACCATGTACTAGCTACATACTTGAGCAAGTAACTCATTCCCTTTATGTCTCAGTTTTATTATCTACAAAATATAGATACCAATAGGACTATTGTTGTCTTTAAACGATTTGTAAAATATAGTAAAAGAAATCCCGCACATGGTAAGCACTCAAATGGTATTATTAATTCCACTCCTAGAAAGTTCCATGAGGACAGAGATGTTAGTCTGTTTCATATATTGCTGTATCCCCTCGAGCCTATAAAATGCCTATCATTACGAGTTGTCAGTACCTTTGTCAATGAATGAATTCTAAAAAAAGTGAAAAAAAGAAAGCTATTTTTTGCCTGAGACTTCTAACAATATAGCAAAAAATGAAGTTGACTTTGTAATTAGCCAGTTGGTCAAATGCTTCTATTTTCACTCTACCAGGTTACTGAGCTCTAATTTAAAGTCCTCTGGGGTAGCAATTCTGTTTTCATAATTAGAAGTGCTTAAGGCAATTTTGGTCCACCTCATCATCTACCCTCTTGGTGCTTAATATCTCCCATCTGTTCAATGAGTCGATCATATCAGCCGCAATCTCTAGGGAAAGAAAACATCTCTTTCATTTGAGGTTCTCACTTTTATGAGGAGAATGCTGGAGGTACTAAAATAATATTAATTAATGAAGATGAGGACATCATCATTTTTTACATTATGAATCCCTCCATCCTTAACTGGCCAAGTGTTTGATGGACAGTCACTTAACTGCTCAAAATGCCACTGTCCAGAAACTCTTCCGATGAATGCAAATGTAACTTTACCTGCCTTGTGGAGTAATACGGCAAGCAATTAACAAATGTTCATAAAGTACTTGGAGAGAGATAATGGCACTACATAAATGTTACAGATTATTGCATCGTGAAGCCTAAAATTATAATCAACTCTAAGATGTATTAATTGGAAAGGTAACAAAAACCTTTTCTAAAAGAACATCCTTTCAGAAGAATCTCAAAAAGTCATTGTTTTCCTGGTGCTGATAAATCAATATCAGACCCTTCACCCCTCACCTGCACCTCTTGAGGAACAAGAATGTTAAGTAGCTACATGGTTGTGACTGAGCAGGGAGAAAAATGAATATTGATTTTAAAAAACAGTAAAATCACACTCAATCCAGGATGAAGCCAGAGATACAATTTGAGTGGCCTGGCTTGGAACTGGGTTACTACTCTTGGATGTCACAAATGCAACTGTTATGCAAATAATGAACTGCCCAATACAGAAGGCAGTATACACATTAGTGAAGAGCATGCATCCTAGCACTGACTGCTCCCAAATTTATACCTCCAGTTTGAGTCACCAATTCCCAATATCCTGCTTATCATCTCCATTCAGACATCTAATGGGCACCTCAAACTCAAAATGTCCAAAACAAGCTCCTAATCCTTCCCCCCAAATCCTGCCTTCCCCAGTCCTCTCAGTCTCTGCAAATAGCAACTCCATCCGTCCAGTTGCTCCGGCCAAAAACCTTGGACTCATTCTTAACTCTTTTCCTTATTTTACATTCTCTATCTAACTTGATAGTAAAACCTGTTGGCTCTATTTTCAAACTATATCCAGAATCAGACAGCTTCTCATCACCTTTACTGCTACTACTCTTGCCTGGATTATTGAAATAATCTTCTGATTGGTCTCTCTGCTTCCTCCTTTGCTCCCCTTTAGTGTTGTCTTCGCAAGTCAAATCATGACATTCCTGTGCTCACAATCCTGAACTGACCCCCCACTTGACTCCAACTAATAGCCAAAGAGTCTTTATAATGCATGCTAAGAGCCACAATGCACCATCAAGTAAAGATACCAGGAATATGGTCTGCCTATTCCCAAGCACTGGAATATATGACTTCTGGACATCAAAGATATTATAAAGTTGGAATTTGTTTTTTCCCATAGTTATTAATACTGAACACTAGCCCTCTAATCATAAAATGCAAGGCTGGTTTTTGCTCATGAATGAAGCTTGAAGGGAAGAAATCAAACCAAGATGTGCATGTCATGCTACGGCACAATCCCTTGGATATAAGAGACAGTTTTGTTCAACAGCTAAAACAATGTTTTTAATGTGTAAATTCTAAAAGAAAATTAGAACTGACAGCTACTTGATGTTTAGCAAAAAAAAAAAACCTCCTGTTCAGCAATCATTAAGATCTAGAGCTGCAGTAATTCCCTCTAATAAAAAATAATTTATGATTTTCTTGGAGCTGAGAAAATGATGGTGCACCTGAGCCTCTGATTTATTAAAAATGCATTTCCAGTTCATTTTTAAAAAGTGCATCTTTATTTCAGTTTTACAGTTCTTCAGTCAAAGCAAACCTTAATGGTAAGTCTTTTACAAGAGGGTGAGGGACACACACAGAAGTGGAAAGACAGGTATTCTAAACTGCAGGGAGAAAGGGGTAGGCTTATGGAATTATATTGGAAGGCCCTCAAATGTGACACAGTGGCCTTCCTGATCACTAAAACTGAAGTGTCTCCTCAGCTTCCCCCAATCATTCCATTTTAATTTCTGGCAGAGAACTCATCCCTTTCTGCTATATATTACCTGTCCCTGACTCTGGAAGCTCCCAAATACAAGAACCTGTCTGTCTGATTTGCCAATGTCCTCAGTGACCAGAATGACACCCAGCAAAGAGGAGGTGCTGAGTACAAATTTTCTGAATGAATGCATTAAATATTTGAATATTTTTCCTCTTGCACTATGCCCAGGTAGGAGGTATGATTTCAATGCTTGCCAATTAATGAATTAATCTCAACAGCTAAGAAGGTTTGAGAGAAATACATACTTTTGTAAGGTCTATGTTCTCCACAAAGAAATTAGTGCCATATAAAAGTGAGTTCTGTTAAATGTAAGCTCATGCCTGCTGCCCTCCCCAACGCCCAATACAACAAATGAAAGGTACATTTCTGTTGGCTTCTATTTGCTGGTGACATTTAGTTTTAATTCGTACCAGTCTTCATAAATTCTGGTACTGTGTACAACATCTTAAATGGCTCTATTCTTTATTCAAAATCATCCCTCTCACTCCCATAATTGTAGTAAATAGATCTTTTAAAGGGGAAATAAAACTATTTCAATAACAGGCCTATTTCAGCAGTTTTCAAAAGGTATTTCTTTCATTCCCTTGGCTAGAGTTTTCGTTTTATGCTTGGAAAGTTGTGTTATATATATATATATGCATTTTAGTCCAAATAGATGTGGCTTTTTTGTTGTTGTTGTTACTGTTGACTTTAGCTTTTCTATTTTCCACTTCAGTATGTTTGCAAAAGCAAAACTTCATATTTCTCTTTTTCCTCCATTTGTGAGTCCCTGTTATTGAATCCGTGTTCTCTTTTAAAGAAGGAATACTCAGGATACCCTGATTCATATTTTCCCCAATGAAAAAAAATCGAACTTATAGATCAGAATATTTATAGCACATAATAATCTCAAATAACCTTTCATTTTTCTACACAGCTTTTCAGGAGTGACTTACATGCAGAAAAACCTTTCCAAACTTTTTCTTCCCACCTACCCAAAATATCAACCAGGGAACCTCAGAATTATAATCTAGCCAGAGACAATTTCATGCTATCTCCACAAAGCTAAGAGAGATAGCTAGAAGGAGGGAAAGTAAACACTTCAAGAGCATGGCTCTTTCTGTCCTCTAATCAACAGCTTCAATACCACCAATCCCCCTCTCCAGCCCCAAACCCCACAGTGAAACACTTCAGAGGGATTTAAAGTAATTTTAATTCATCCTAAAAAATTAATCAGAACTGTACACAAAATGTGTATATCGAAGAGTTCATCACATTATTCTATTATAACAGCAAAATATATGCAAACATGTACCCATATATAAGAGGAAATCAAGATTGGAATGAAATAAAAGCATTTAACACTATAATATATGTCTGAATGGAGGAATTATTAATTATTCCTGTTTTCCTCTTTTTACTTTCTTTGCATTTCTATCTTTTTTCAATCAGCATGTATTACTGATAAAAATCAGAGTTTAAAAATGTTTCAAAAAATTCTTTTAACAACAAAAAATAGTCTTCTGATCACAAAGAATTACTTTTTAAAATTTTGAATCTTCTTTAATTATTTGATTAGAAGGAATAAGTTGTCGACCTAAGGGATATTGAGAGATTTGGTGAAAAACACACCCCCTAAAGTCAACTACACACACGTTTGTGTATACAAAATGGGGGAGAAAGAGAAGGAGAAGGAATGCTACTCCAGCGCTAGAGGATTTATCTTTTTATAACCTTCACCCTTTGTTTTTTGTTTTGTTTTGTTTTTCTTTTCTCTTAGAAGTCTGTAGAGTAACATGTGATTTCCAATTGACTACATTTATCAGTCAACATGATCAATGACTATTTTCCCAGATAAATCTTTTGACAGGTGAGCATCACCACAGAGCATTTTGGAAGTATTTAAAAAAAAAAAAATCTCACCTAAAATCTTTTTTCCACAATTTTTACTTATTCTTTACTAAAATATATGGATCAATTCCATCAACTAACACATTAACGGCTTTCATTTTTGTTTCTCCTTTTAATCTTTATCTACAGAGATTTGTACTTCGTGTAGTTGTAAACGTGTTGTAAAATTTTGCATTCTGTTCTCTTCACTTAATTTCATAGAAGAGATTCTTATTTTAAACAATTGTATGTTTTTAATTCACAGAGAAAAACTAATTCTATGAGATTTTCACTAGAAATACCTTCCCACAAAAGTATAAACCCTAAACATAAACACAACTATTAAAATTAATTACACCAAGTTGCTTGAGCAATGTAAACAGCAAACCCAGGGCCAAGTGCTAAAGGCTTGAGAGTAAATTATCAAGCTATCTAGTAAAAGCTTCCAAAAAATCAATAATCCTCTAGCTTTACTTTTATGATGACATTAGAAATAACATTTACCTTTTTCTATATAAGGGACTATCTCATGGAAAGCTGGTCTATGCTAATCTTTTAAACCTATTACCAACATTTTATGCATCATAATCCTAGCTAAATCATAGTATGCATATATATATATTTAGATTCTCTCTACAACAGCTTTCTAAAAGGGTCTCTGCCAGGAAGTAACACCATTTATTTACAAAATATTGCTTGGGGACCTAGCCATGCATGACTCACATGAACACAGACAGGAGTTTCACAGTCATATCCAAGATCCAAGGAAAAAATGGAGTAAATCCTTATCGGTTCTTCTCCTCTTGCATCTATTTATCATGGATTGTAATGAGACTTTGGTCTGCTACACCTTACTCAACTGCCAAATACCACTGTTGATATTTTTAGAGTTTGTTTTTCCTTTGAACCAAGGTGTCATTTATCCTCACAAGTTTACAGGTAAAGGGAAATCCACACCTTAAGCCATAATCTTAAGAATATTTCTTGATCAGCCTCCTGTTGTTTCTTAATGATTCCGTAATTATAAGTACAGAAAAAGTGACACTCAGAAAAGTTGTTACATAGGATATGAATTTGTACCCTAATAACATGAAACATTGCATAGTCTTACGCAACACAGGATGATTGTTTTACAACAGAGCAGTCTGTCAATTTGCTTTCCTAATATTACTATTACTCAAATAACGATGCTCACTTAGAGCTATGCAAACAACTCAATAAGAGGCACTTGTTTCTAAACCTCTAACAATATGATGAAATAAATTACAGCCTATCCATTCAAGGGGATACATCAAAGCCATTGAATATGATGCCATAAGTGTGCATTTATTATCCAGGAGAGATACTCAGAACATATTACCAATTAAAAAATAAACAATGGGTCAATATGGTATGTGATCCAATTTTGTGCCTTTATAGTGTGGAATATAGAAAGGAACACAGAAGAAAGCGGGCCGGCCCGGTGGCGCACTGCTACAGTGCGCCGCTTGGGAGCGCGGTGGCGCTCCCGCCGAGGGTTCGGATCCCACATACGGACCGGTTCCCGCTCACTGGCTGAGCGAGGTGCGGGTGCAACACCGAGGGTTGCGATCCCGTTGCTGGTCCCGGTCCGGCACAGGCGCGACACTGAGGGTTGCGATCCGCTGCTGGACACGAAAAAAGACAAAAAAAAAAAAAAAAAAAGAAAGGAACACAGAAGAATACACACCAAGATCTTATTGGTGGTTATCTCTGGGTGATATGACTGCAGGTGACGTTACCTTCTTTTTAACTGTCAATGTTTTCTATAATGACAAATATGTCTATATGCTAAAAATTTGGGAAAAAAATGGCTTGAGGAAAGAGAAAGTGATTAGAAGGAAGAGAGACAGACAAAGTAGCTTGTTCTTCAGTATGAAATCAAATGCATCAATGCTACTTTGCATAAATGATAACTTTATTGATTTGGGTTCAGAGTTCAGAATTTAACAATCAGCTTGCAACTTCCAGAATACAGTCGGTTAAACCTTAGAAAGCCAGAGTGTCTTTGCCATTCTTTGTCCTGTGCTGCAGACTAGTTCCATTTCCTTACCCACATGTCCTTCGTTAATTGCCTTTTCAATGGATTACTAATAAGTTTTTGATGTTAAGCAAACATCAATGCTCCTATTAAAGTGAGACCAAACACTGTGACTATTTGTTTAATAACACAGTCTGAATGAAGGACGAAGTTCAATTAGCATTGGAGCTGATACAGGCTTCATTAGGAAGGAGAGGCAATTAAAAAGTGGAAGGCTGCAGGAGGCACTGATGTGCACATCATGCAGCAAGCGGAAAAGGACACACGGCACAGAGTTCCTTTGAAAAAACTGTAACCTGAAGACTTCAGACAGAAAGAAGGGTCATTAGCACAAAATTAAGCACCCTAATAGGGTGATCCTTATCCTGTTAGCTCCAGAAGAAATATGAAGCTAAATCACGTAATCTAAATAAACTGCAGGGTGTCAGGACAATTGGAAGGAACAGGAATCATCTAGCAAGTAGAACTCAATTTAGCACAGTGTTTGGTTCATAGACACTGTTCCATAGATTCTACTGAGCAATATTATGGGAGTCAGAGGACCCACCTATGCCATCATCTAACTGTGTGACCTTGAATAAGTCACCCAACCTCTGTAGATGTCTGTTTCCCTATTTTGTAGAAAATTATGGAAATAAACAAATGAGCTCTTCTAGCTCAAAAATTTTATAATTTTATGATTCTAATTACTCATTTGTATCAGTTATTGTAGTGATTCAGGAGATAAAGCAAATCACAAATTACCTAATAACTAACAGTAAATCATATGATTTTCTTATATTGAATGTAGTAAGGATAAACAAAAGTACCATAATTTTTTTAAGAAACATATGGACAGGGATTTTATTTCATGACTAAAACCCCAGGATTTCTCTGATCTATTCCAATTTCAATATGTATCCTAAAATTGCTAAGCCGATATTATATATCAGATTTTTTTAACCCTACTTTGCTGTATTGAGTGTTTACAAATTGTTGCCAGATATGTGGAGAGAAATAAATGTGACTGAAATATGAAAAGTATTCAATTGTTTAATGACAACTCAGTTGTAACCCAAGGTCACTCTTGAAATCTCAGCCTTGTGAAATGGCCCACGGGGATCAGACCAGTTGCCTAGTGCCTGATTTTCCTCCGGAGCTCCCAGGAGGGAGAGAAAATCAGCCAGCCTTCCACAGTAGAAACAACAGACAGGAGCACAGAAGCATCTTGAAGAGGGGCATGGGAATACTAAGGTAAAAGACACAGGGATGTAGGAGGGAGGACTGTAAAAACAAAGGGTATGAAAAGGAAAAATACTTGCACTTATGTGCAAAAGTAAGCAATTTCACTTCTAGAAATGTATTCTCCAGAAATATTCAAATGGGCAAAGGCATGTTTGCTCAACACTCATTCAACAAATATAACGTGGTAGCATTTGAACAGAGACCTAAAGGCAAAAGGAGGGAGTGAGTCAGGTAAATAAGGCAGGAGGGTCTCAAAGGCTTGTAGGTAGTGGGAACACCAAATGCAAAGATTCTAAGAAGAAATTGTGCTTATTATATTTAATAAATAGCAAATAGTTTAAGGTGGCTGGTATGAAGCAAATATGGCAGGAGAATAGTAGAGGTCAAGGTCAGGAAAGTGTTAGGACGTTGCCTCATGAAGAGTCTTAAAGACCACGACAGACACTTTGGATTGTAGTGAGTTAGACAGAGAGTCATTGAAGGTCTTTGAGCACAGTGATTTTTATCTGACTGAGTTTTAGAAGATTACTTTTGGCTGCTATTGGAAAGCAAAGAAACAAGCTTCAAGGCAATGACAATAATCCAGACAGGAAATAATGATGGCTGGGGTTAGACATGGTGGTGGGAGGAGGTGCTAGAAATGGCCAAAATCTGCATATATTTAAAAACAGAGTCAATGGACTATACTGGTAAGTTGGGGTATTAGAGAAAGAGAGGCATCAAGGACAATGCCAAGATTATAAGCCCAAACTGGAAAAATATGAGATTGTCATTTATAGTGATGGTAAAGACAAGGATACTCTTTTCCATATAGTTTTCTGGTGCGGTCCATGCCATGGCGGGGCCTTGAAAAGAATAGCTTGGGCTGCCCTTTCCGAGTTGGCAAGGCCCCGGAGGGAGAGCTGCTGGCAGGGCCACAGCTACCAGCACTTGCTTTCACTGTAAAGATCTCTGCCCTGGCACAGTGGTGCTGCTTTCGCTTTCTCTTTGATG